>NC_057794.1:398868465-399142500 GCF_018294505.1 Triticum aestivum | reverse complement strand
GCCCTCAGGCCGCAGGGCAGGCACGCGCAGATCCGGTCCCGGGCGGGCCTGCCTCGGGTCTGGCGGGCCGCGGGAGGCGGGGAGGAGAGAGAAAGGAGGCGGGGCTGAGGTGGCGCGAGGGGAGTGGCTGGCTGTGGCGGCGGAGTGACGTGGCACGCTGCCATTGGGCGGAATGAGGTGGCCGGCGGACGCGTCTGGCACAGACGGACATGTCCAGCGCGGACGGACATGTCCGGCGGCGCGAGGAAGGGGAAGGCTAGGGTTTGGACTACGCGAAAAATCGGGGAGAGCCACATATATATAGGTAGAGGGAGCTAGGAGAGTCCAAATGAGGTGCGGTTTTCGGCCATGCGATCGTGATCGAACGCTCTAGATGATGGAGAGGGTTGTGGTGGGTTTTGGGCCAAAATGGAAGGGTGTTGGGCTGCAACACACACGAGGCCTTCTCGGTCCCTCGGTTAACCGTTGGAGCATCAAACGAAGTCCAAATGGTACGAAACTTGACAGGCGGTCTACCGGTAGTAAACCAAGGCCGCATGACATGTCTCAGTCCAATCCGGAAATGTTTAATCCCCACACATGAAAAGAAGGAAGAAATGACCACCGGAGGAGATAGGAGCGCCGGATTGCAAAACGGACAACGGAAAAAATGCTCGGATGCATGAGACGAACATGTATGCAAATGAAATGCACATGATGACACGATATGCAATGCATGACATGCAAGCAATGACAAGGCAACAACAACGAATAACTTGACGACACCTGGCACATTGGTCTCGGGGTGCTACAGATGCGAGGGATAACCTCGCAGCACCGTACCCTTTCCACCTCCTATGTGCCACTGTGGCAACCCTATTTTTCTATAAAAGGAGGCCCGAGGCGACCAGAGGAAGGATTCGGCTTTTTGGAGCTCCTCACGCCCCATAGCTAGCTCAAGAACACAGATATATAATCCACCAAAGCAGGAGTAGGGTTTTACGCATCCTCGCGGCCCGAACCTGGATAAACGAACCGTGTGCTATCTGTTTCATCCATTCTTTTCACGACCCCGCACCCCGCTAACCACAGTAGGGATTGTTCTGATCCCATATGTGTCGTTCCCACCGACACATGTACTTGCCAACAATTATCATTGATTACATCCAAGGACTATCTTTATTCATAAACACATAGGAAATATCATCATACATGATTGCCTCTAGGGCATATCTCCAACAATCATAATTTTCAGAAGTTTCAGCAATTTCAATTCTTTAGCTTTAGAAAGGTGTTCATCAAGAAATTCACCTAGTAGCACAGTTTCAGTAATCAATGTACTAACATCATCAACAACATCATTCATAGCAGAAGTAGCATCATCAAGTATTTGCAACATATCAGATTGCATAACAGGTGGTGGTGTTGCAAGCTTACTCAAAACAGAAGGTGAATCAAGTGCAGAGCTAGACATCAGTTCCTTACCTCCCCTCATCTTAGAGGGAACGATCTTGGTTCTGTCGTCCTTCAGACCCTTCATAGTGATCAACAGATATAAATCCCAAGTGACTCAATAAATAGAGGTATGCTCCCCGACAATAGCGCCAGAAAAAGGTCTTGATAGCCCACAAGTATTGGGGGTCACAACAGTTTTCGAAGATTGGGTATTCAACCCAAATTTATTGATTCGACACAAGGGGAGCCAAAGAATATTCGCAATTATTAGTAGTTGAGTTGTCAATTCAACCACACCTTGAGAACTTAATATCTGCAGCAAGGTGACCAGTAGCACAATAATATAATAGTTTGATAGTAGCGATAATTGTAGCAATAGTAAGAGTAACAAAAATAGTAGCGGTTTTGTATTTATTGTAATAGCAGCAGTAGCAGCAAAAGTAGTAACTTGGCAAAGATCAATATGTGAAAAGAGTAGGCATTGGATTAGCGATGGATAATTGTGTTGGATGATATTCATCATATAACAGTCACAACCTAGAGCGACGTAAAACTAGCTCCAATCCATCAACGTAATGTAGGCATGTATTTTGTATATAGTCATACGTGCTTGTGATAAGAACTTGCATGACATCTTTTGTCCTACCCTCCCGTGGCAGTGGGGTCCTTGTGGAAACTAAGTGAAATCAATGCCTCCTTTTAATAGAGAACCGGGAGAAAGCATTAGCACATAGTAAATACATGAACTCCTCAAACTTCGGTAATCACCGGAAAGAATCCCAACTATTGTCACTTTGGGGTATGCGGATCATAACACGTAATAGGTGCATATAACTTGCAAGATAGGATCAAGAACACACATATATTCATGTCGACATAATAGGTTCAGATCTGAAATCATGGCACTTGGGCCCTAATAACAAGCATTAAGCATAGCAAAGTCATAGAAACATCAATCTCAGAACATAGTGGATACTAGGGATTAAGCCCTAACGATTTGACTCTATTACATGATAAATCTCATACAACTCCATCACCGTCTAGCAAGCCTATGAAGGAATTACTCACTCCCATTGGTGAGCATCATGAAATTGGCGCTGTAGATGGGCTAGCGATGACGATGGCAACGAACTCCACCCTCTGGAGCCCCAAATGGACTCCAGATCAGCCCTCCCGATGAAGAACAGGAGGTGGCGGCGGCTTCGTGTCGTAAAATGCGATGAATCCTTCTCTCTAAGTTTTTTTCTTGGCGAATAGGTATATGTGGAGTTGGAGTTAGGGTTGCCGGAGGTCCAGGAGGGCCACAAGCTCACCAGGCACGCCCTTGGGGGGTGGGCGCGCCCCTTGAGCTTGTGGATCCTAGGTGGCCCCCCTTTGGTAAATCTTTCCGTCAGTGTTTTTTATATATTCCATAAAAATTCTCTGTAAATTTTTAGATCGATCTGGAGCTTTTATTTCTGCACAAAAACAACACCATGGAAATTCTGTAGAAAACAACGTCAGTCCGGGTTAGTTCCATTCAAATCATGCAAATTAGAGTCCAAAACAAGAGCGAAAGTGTTTCGAAAAGTAGATACGATTGTGACGTATCACTGTTGAGGGCCCGGATATGTGGTTGAGAGCGCCACCGATCCGCAAAGAGCGGTTGTCTCGGTCGCTACAGGGCTTTGATACAACAAGGCCGACTGCAAGTCATGCACTGTCATACGAGGTCGTGTGCGCTACATGTGTTGAAGTCGTGCCACAGGCTCGGCACCAGGAGTTGCGGAAGTGCGTGGACGCGCAGCTGAGCCGTGCCATGATCCAGCGCCGGCCAAAGCCGTAGTGATAACATCCATATCTTTCACCGCCAGGACTGAATCGATGCCATCGCCATTGAAATTTTTCTCCTGATTCCTGCTTGGAGTAGCAATCGGTGTCACATGCTCGATCCGGGCGAGTAGTACATGCATAAGATGAATAGAAGATTTTTTAGATAAAGGGAATATATTAATACCAAGATGCTATAAATTACACCCAGCCTCTACAATAACATAATGTTTAGACCAAGTCTAGACATCAAGGATGCACACAGCCAAAAAAGACAGAGAAAAACTATGACCCCGCCGAAGCAATCAGAGACTCGCAACAACAAGAGCACCACCAGTGTGGCGACACCTAGACTTCGACAAAGTTTATCCAAAACGACTCCTCCAAGAAGGTAAGAGTGCACACACTCCATCGTCGTCTGGTCTAACCAGGATGGCTAGATCCTAGGTTTTCACCCTAGAGAAGGTCTAGTCTCCAGACAATGCCTTCAACAAGGAAACGACCGGGGAGCCTCCATTGCCAGGTACAACCACCGAAAATCAAACCTAGGGTTTGCAACCCGAAAACTGAGACTGCCAAGAACTAAGTCTGCTAGTGTCGTGCCCCCCCAACTCGCTGAGAATACTGCTGAAAAACGCCGATTATCCAACACATATACTTCTCCCAATCTGCCGTGAGTACTCCCTAAAAACTCGTTCTTGACTTGACATGAGCATGCAAGATGTAACTTCCAGAGCCTACTCGGTCCTCTTCAATCACGACCGCCATGATCTCTCCATCAACAGCTCGGTAACTGCAACAATGGTGCAAGGGGATACAAGGTGAATTGGGGGGGAGGGGCGGGGGTCACCACTAGCCAAACGAACATGGGTCTTCATATCACTGTCAAGATGGCAGCACATCGGTCTGCACTCCCGTGGGGAAGGCAGAGCAGGCAAAGACCCAGCGCTTTGCCCCATAGATGTTGAACCAACACCTGTAGATCCGATCACGCATGAACTCCTACTCGGAGAAGACGAAGTCACACGCGACCGCACAGAAGGCGAAGTCACACGGAGACTAAAGCTAGTGCACTTGAAACGGGTGTCCGCTCTCAACCCTAGCCGAAAACCATATTGGTAGCTCCGCCTTTGCCTGAGACAAGACGGTGGCTGACAAGGCGGCTTTGTGGTAAAAAAAAACTCTACTATTTCGTTCGAGCCAGATGAATCTGAGGGTTGAAGTGATCAGGGTGTTTAGGCCTCTACGTCGGCTCCTCGGTGTTGATGCGACCATCGTAGGCCCCCAATATGCTAAGGAGACAGAGCCATCAGGCGTTGTCGGAGTAATTAGCCACGGGTAGCCTCATCTGCTCCTCATGGCGTTTCAAGACATCGGGGCCCAGCTGTGCCCCTAAAGAATCCAAGACCAAAGCATCGGCTTCTCACCGCCGGCTGGTCCAGGCGGCCGGCTGCTAGAAGGCAGCCTCAAGACAAGCCGACTCTTGGCAGGCGGCCTCTAGAGAGGCCGGCTCCCAGCAGGCGGCCCCAAGCACTCTCAAAGTCTGCACCCACATAAATACGACGAGACGGGGCGTGGCTATAGCACGCCACGCCGCCCCTAGCCTAGGGCATAGCAAGGCCACAACGCACCGTACCAAGCGGGCTCCTCCGTTCGGCGCAGCACTGTTGCCACGCTGACCTTGATGTCACCCCTATCAGAGGGGGATGTGCCCCACAACGGGCTGTCGGTACGGCCCGCAGGAGGCAGGCCCCACTTGACAACGGGAAGACCGAAAGGCGGCCGTCCCCGGCCTGTCAGCTCAATAGAAGCCGGCAGATGACCAGGCGGCCCTCCCCCTCTTGGGGACCGGTGTACCATTAACCAGATAAGATGAGGGATGGCTATAGTGAACGCCCGCCAGGCGGCGGCACTGTAGCCACGCCTTCCCCGACAAAGCACGCATCATTAGACGCATCGCTACAGTATCGGGCAGCCGGCAGGACCCGCAAGCGGCGGGTATGGCCTGTCGGCCAAGTACTGGACAGACAGCGGGACCCACTAGGCGGTGGGCCCCACCGGCCAGCGGAGAAGCCGGCGACCAGAGACACTGACGGTTCCGGCCTACACCCGGCCGGATTACTATTGTACCCCTGGGGGGTAGGCCTATATAAACCCCCAGGGCACCCATGCAAAGGGTTCAGCCTCTTGTTCATCCACACACCTATATAGAGAGAGGAAGCTAAGGCTAGACTTGCTCTCCTTCCCCCTCTAGAGAAACAGCTCAAGGAGCAAGCTTGTAGCCACCATTGTTGCTTGAGTGATCATGTGGAGACCCCGTAGAGCAGGATTTGGGGTGTTATCTCCATGGAGAGCCCCGAACCTGGGTAAGATTCGCCAGCATGCATGTCGTCGCCTCATCCCGTTTCCTGGCACCGGCGACGTCTTACTAGCCCCCATCATGCTAAGCCATCCTTTGGCATATGTCGCACCAAACCCCCGACATTTCGCGCCTACCGTGGGGCTCGGTGCACCGTCGTCCGGAGATCTGTTCTAGACGGGAACCCTCTTCCTCCCTGGCGAGCGCAGCCAGCCAGGCATGCCGGATGGCGTTTGTGCCGACGCGTTGCTTGGCGCGGAGGTTGCCTGCGCGGCAAGCTGCCTCGCCGACCTTGTTGGCGGGATCCGCCTCTCCGATGAGCCTATGTCCGATGCAGGCATTGATGGCCCCGAGAGCCACCTCTTCAGCCTCCTCGACCAGCTCCACGTCGCCAACGAGTCGGTCGTCGACTTGGAGTCGGTTGGCTCCACCGACCCGATGCTCGTCGACTCCGGCACGGTGTCGCTTGACGCATTCCCCACCAACATGGTGGTCATTGATGATCCCCTCCCCCGTGCCGATAGCGGCAGCATCATCTTCACGGAGGTGCTCGTCATCAGCCATAATGGAGTTTCCGGTGATGGTGCCCGAGACCCGCTCGAGGCATTGCTGCAAGACCTGTCTGCACCCATCGCAGAAGACGCCGACGTCGAGACGCTGGAAGCACACAGTGTCCAGCTCGTCGAAAGCACCAAGAAGCTAGCCAGCATGAGACACCTTTCAGGGGCTTACCAGCGCGAGATGGACTACGCCGTTGGCGGAACGCCGGCTCCTGGCGGGCCCGGCCGCATCGGCGCAGTCCGGCAGCACGGCGCGGCCATTGCCAGCACGTTCGGTGCAGATTGCCCTGTCTACGCCACGCCCAGGGATAACATACGAGCTGCCCAGGCGGCAGCAGACGAGCTGGACAACCTCGAGGTCGACGAGCGTCGCCATATGATGGAGCACGTCCAGCGACTCATTGATGCGGCTGCCGAGCAGCAAGAAGCCGGCTGCCGCGTCAAGGAGCCCAACCGGCGGAACAACGACCCGCCTCCTAGCCGGGAGCATGGCGCGATGTACCAGACGCCGACTGGTGGCGCCCATGGACGGCGAGACAAGGAGCCGGCTACCAGCCGCAGCCGGACGCATATCACCATCGAGCGCGACCAAGACGGCCGCCCGCGAGCGGTGGAACGACCAGGCGACTACCAGCCTCCCCCACACAGAGAAAGACGCATCTTCCCGCCGCCTGTTGATCATCCGACACTCGGCGACCGCCTCGGCCCCGGAGAAGGAATCGGAGAAAGTGATGCCTGCCACCAGATCGATCGCCTCAACCGATCCCTGGCGCTAGAAGAAGAAGATGCGCTGGGCCTGCCTTGTTTTGGCCCCCGCATCCGCGACGAGCCCTTCCCCAAAGGGTTCACACTCCCAAGAGATACGCCCAAGTATACCGGCTCCGTGAAGCCGGAGGACTGGCTGGTCGACTACTCCACAGCTGTCAGCATAGCAAACGGCAACAAGCATGTCACCGTGAAGTATGTTCCGCTCATGCTCCAGGGCACCGCCCGGACATGGCTGAACAGCCTGAAGCCCTGCAGCATCAAAAGCTAGGTAGATTTCACTGAAGCCTTCGTCCGCAACTTCACCAGCACGTACAAGTGGCCACCCAAGCCTTGCCGGCTCTCCTTGTGCGTCCAAGGCCCCAATGAGTCGACTCGTGACTACCTCACGCGTTGGGCCGAGCTGCGCAACTCTTGCGAAGGCGTGCACGAGGTGCAGGCTATTGGGTAATTCACAGTCGGGTATAGAGAAGGCACTCTGCTCAAGCGCAAGCTTTTCTGCGACGAGCCGGCTACCCTCGACGAGTTACTGATCATAGCGGACAAGTATGCCATGGCCGACTCCTCCATGAAGGCGGAGATTCAAGTTGATGCATCCAGCAAAGTGGCTCCTTAGGCTCCTCGGACCCTGGCTAGCGACTCCAGTCTGCGCCAGCAGCACACCAGCCGACAAGTGGCAATAGTTGAAGATCAGCAGCCAGAAGGGCAGCCCCAGCCCATGCGTTAGAGAGGCGGCAAGCTGAATTGGCTGCCCGCCTTCTCCTATGAGCAAACCCTCGATGCTCCCTGCAAGTTCCATCAGTACAAAAAATACACTTCCGTGATAATACGTGTTTGTCACATTAGGTCGTGATTTTTGTCATGCATGTACATCCATCACAAATTTATGATAGAGTCAAGATAGTCATACTTGTGCTGTCGTAGAAGTGTTCCATGACATTACCAAAATTATCATCACAGAAGTGTCCACTTCCATGACGATAAATCGCGCGTCACAGTAGTGTTTTCGTCAAGGGTGACCGACATGTGGCATCCACTATAACGGAACGCCGTTAAGCTATCGGGTCGGGTTTTGGATTCGATAACCCATTAACAGCCCCGACCAATGGGGATTTTCCATGTGTTAAATCATCATTGGCTGGAGGAAACACGTGTTGGCTCATCGTTGGGATAGATGTCATCCACTCATTGGACGGAAGGCGCCTATGATACATCGACACGTGGCATGACCCAACAGAGGCCCATTCCTGTGAAAAGGCCGGCCTGTTTGACTTGGTCAAAAGGTGGCGGGCCGGCCCATGGAAAACCTGTTAACGACATGTTCGCATATAGCCCATTTACAGCCCACTAACCCAAGGCCCATTACGCCCTATCCAAATTAGGCTCAGTAGCGTCATCTGGGCCATCCAATATGATTCTAGCCCGTTTTCACTTCTGGCCCATGTATGGCCCATGATGTCTTTCGGCCCATATGAGGCCCTATGTAACTCTTGGCCTATTAATGGCCCGTGGTGAAACTGGCCCGTAATGAACAGTGTATCACTTTACACCCATTAACGGCCCGTTGTGAAACTGGCCCGTAATGAACAGTGTATCACTTTATACCCATTAATGGCCTATTATTTTGTTGGGCCGTTTCCAGCCCATGTTATCTATTGGCCTTCTCAGAGCCCATTTATTCTTGGGCTCATTTCCAGCATTCGTTTACTTACGGCCCGTTACTGTCATTTTCTCCTTGTGGGCCAAATTCAGCCCGTGGTTACAGTCGGCCCGTTTGTGGTCTGATAATACGTTGGGCCGTTTTCATAGCGTCATCAAATATGGTCTATTAACGATGGCCCGTTATGGTCGGCCCATGAACGGACGATTCCAACTCTAGCCCGTTTACGGCCATAATGCGGTCTGTTTGGCCCATGTTTGGCCAATCGATCATACGGCCCGTATAAGGCCCATTGATGATATGACCCGCAGAAGGCCCATTGTTTCTACAGCCCGTAGAAGGCCCATTGTTTCTACGGCCCATAGAAGGCCCAATGTTTCTACGGCCAGTAGGAGGCCTAGTGTCACTACAGTAAATATTAGCCCATGGTTATTGTGGCCTAGTTTTAAAAAATAGGTTATTGCAGCCACTAGCTAACCGCGGAAAAAGAACTGCAATGACTACAAGCAAACAAATAAACAAGACAACAAGGAAATAAATAAGCAAGCAACTAACGCTAGGCTATCACGGCTATTACACATATTACATCCACTGGGCATCAAAGTTCGCCACCAGTGCAAATATAGGGAACGAAGCAGCATATCATATACACTGGTTGTCAAAGTTGGCGACCAGCGCAAATAAACACCGCAGCAAAACAAATCCAAAACTGAAACCTCTTCAGAAGATTGCAAGAAACAATATCCTGGGTACCCATAATGCTGGCAAGATGCTTAGCAAGCTTATTAACTTTCTCTTGTTTGGCGCTTAAATCCTCCATCGCTTGCTGTTGCACTAGAAAATATGCATCTGAATTCTGCAGGGACTTCCTCAGTCCTTCAGCTTCCTGTCGCAGCACATCTGATCAATGTCTTTCAACTTGAAGTTGAGACTCAAGAAGACGAACTGATTCAGGCAGCGAGTTCGAAGAGCTTGTGCCAGCAGTAGTGGCCAGTAACTCGAACACTACATGAAGACAGGACTTTTGGGTTCCCTCACTGTCGTCAAGATAGTTTTTATCAGCTTTCTTGGAGACCAACAAGGATGTCTCACTATCTTCAACCTTATCTGCATTACTTCCTTTACCATTAGATAATGCGGTACTGTTCTCCAATATTTTGTCCGCATTTAAAAGAGAAACAAGCAGACACATCACATGTTTACCATGTTGTATATGAAACTCATTTTGGTAAATGAGTTCAGTAGTAAAGTGGACAGGATAACAGCATGAAACAAATATATATCTATGTACCATGGTCACTTTATGGTCTATATCATTCTAGTTTTTGTTGTCAAATCAAGATAGAGACACAGTTAAAATAATATTTGTTCAAGACAAAGCAGAATAGAGATAATATAAGTGTGGGTAACTATAGAGCAATAACAACACTTGTAATGTGCATGACATGAGAACATAACTGTTTATTCAATTGAAACTGAAATCAACATAGAGGAGGTTACAACAGCAAACCGGTTAAAGAAATAGGTTTAAAACATACCTGTTGCGCCATTGGAGTTTCAATTCCATCCTTCAAATTTGAAAATAGTTGGTATGAGTAAATACAGTAATGCAAGAGCAAAGGAGTATGAACCATAGCTATAGAACCTGACCTGAGAACAAATCTTCTTCTCCTTTAAGCGTTGAGTTGGGATTCGGAGTGGTGGTCCTCGTGCTTTCGGCACTGCAGTTCCCTTACTAACTGCTTGTGTTTGGGTGCTCTGTGGTGGAGACGGTGCTGTGTCAACTGGAACTGGGTTACTATCTGCTGGGGTTGGGGTTAGAAGGGGTGTAGCTGGTTCTTTGTCCAACTGGGTAGGGGTACAATCTGCGAGATTCTGGGTTATGTGTGGTGGATGTGGTCCTTGGGCAAGTACAACCGTGGTTCTATCTGCATCAACTGGTAACACTATGTTTTGTGAAGACCGTGTTGTTACTCCCTTAGATACTGCCATCACGCTCTCCAATTCAAATGGCTGATAAACAAGAAAAGTAATTGAAAGTATAGACATTGTATGATAGACAGGTGCAATGGATAGTGGGGAATAAAAGAGGGCATGAAATAATTCATATTTATGTTGTCTAACCAAACAGGATAGCATGACACAGTTTCACATATATGATGGCTAACTAAACAGGATAGCATGACACAATTTCACATTATGATGGCTAACTAAAAAAGATGGAAAGACATAGTTCAAAATATGAGACTATGTAAACAGGATGACATGACATAACTATATAATGTGTTTATTAAATAGGTTGGCATGCCATAATTCACATACATTCACAGATAGAATGCCATAATTCAACATATGATGACTGTAAACACTAAACAGGATGAGATGATATAACTATATGATGTCTTTATTAAATGGGTTGCCATGCCATAATTCAGATAGATGATGTGTATGTACTATGTAAATATGATGGCAAGATATAATTAAAATATATGATTTATATAGTAAGCAAGTAAGCAGATGGCAATCCATATATGATGTAAAATCTAAGCAATGCAAGACAACATGCATGACATGGGTAATATAACCCTGCCAAGTTTGAGCATAGACCTCAGGGGGGAAATAGGACTGGTCATCAGTCTCTGAATCCTCCTCTGAGGAGCTCTCTGTAACCAGCAAGATGTCTGCTTCAGCAGGTAGCATTGTCTGCTCTGAATACCTTGTTTTCACTCTAGATACTTCCATCACCGCTTCAAATGGCTGATGCACAGGAAGAGTAGTTGAATATACAAACGTTGTCGACAAATGGAACACGTAATACAAAAAATGATACACTACAAAAAATACACTTCCGTGATGATACGTCTTTGTCACAGTAGGTCGCTTTTTTTGTCATGCATGTCCATCCATGATAAATTTATGACAGAATCAAGATAGTCATACCTGTGCTGTCGTAGAAGTGTTCCATGACATTACCAAAATTATCATCACGGAAGTGTCCACTTCCATGATGATAAATCGTGCGTCACAGAAATGCTTTCGTCAAGGGTGACCGACACGTGGCATCCACCATAACGGAACGCCGTTAAGCTATCGGGCTGGGTTTTGGATCCGATAACCCATTAACAGCCCCGACCAATGGGGATTTTCCACGTGTAAAATCATCATTGGTAGAGGAAACACGTGTCGGCTCGTCGTCGGGACAGATGTCATCCACTCACTGGACATAAGGCGCCTATGATACGTCGACACGTGGCACGGCCCAACAGTGGCCCATTCCTGTGAAAAGGCCGGCCCATTTGACTTGCTTAAAAGCTGGCGGGCTAGCCCATTTAACTTGGTCAAAAGTTGGCGGGCCGGCCCATGGAAAGTCTGTTAACGACCTGTTCGCATATAGCCCATTTACAGCCCGCTAACCCAAGGCCCGTTACGCCCTATTCAAATTAGGCCCAGTAGCGTCATCTGGGCCGTCCACTATGGTTCCAGACCGTTTTCACTTCTGGCCCATGTATAGCCCATGACGTCTTTAGGCCCATATGAGGCCCTTTGTAACTCTTGGCCCATTAGCAGCCCGTGCTGAAACTGTCCCGTAATGAACACTGTATTACCTTACACTCATTAACGGCCCGTGGTGAAACTGGCCCGTAATGAATAGTGTATCACTTTATACCCATTAATGGCCCGTTATTCCGTTGGGCCGTTTCCAGCCCAAGTTAACTTTCGGCCTTCTGAGGGCCCATTTATTCTTGGGCTCATTTGCAGCATTAGGTTACTTAAGGCCCGTTACTGTCATTTTATGGTTGTGGGCCAAATTCAGCCTGTCGTTATAGTCGGCCCATTTGTGGACCGTTAGTCCGTTGGGCCATTTTCATAGCATCACCAAACACGGCCTATTAATGGCCCATTATGGTCAGCCCATAAAACGTACGATTTCCATTAAAGGCCCGTCTACGGCCCATTAAAGGCCCGTACAAGACCCATAAATGAGCCGGCGGCCCATGGATCCTATGAGACGTACAAGGCCCATGGATCCTACGAGACGTACAAGGCCCATGGATCCTACGAGACGTAGAAGGCCCATGGATCCGACGGCTCGTGAAGGGCCATGGTAGGGCGAATTGGCCCCCGTTTGAACGATATAGCATATTCAAAGAATTATCCTACTCAATACTATCACCTCTAAAAAGACTACACTATTACAACAAAGAGATCAAGGCATAGAAAGGTAGAATAATCCTACACTATACAATAAAGAAATTACAGCCGATTATACCCACTGGGCATTATGGTTCGGCACAGGTGATAATAAAGATACACAAATAGCAAATTACATACATTGGGCAAATACAGCTCATACATCATGGACATGCATCAACTTAACTCCATTTGAACTATAATCTCTTCAGAAAATAGGATTGGCCGGATTCAGATAGCACAAATTTCAGTCTGCAAAATCTCCAATTCCTTCATGGTTACCTCACTGTCTTGTTTCATTTTTTTGATTCCTGCATCTAATACCTGCATGTCTAGTCTCAACTTGTTGATTATACGTTGACAATCATGTACACGTTGTCTTGCCACCTCTAGTTGATGCTCGAGAACATCAGCACATTCCAATTCCAATCCATAATCATTCGGTAACGGCCATGCCGCACTGCTCGCAGATCTTTGTGTTGATGTCACTTCATCCTGAAATGTTTCTGTAAGTACACATGACTAGGGCAAAAATATAGTTACAACAGTGAAGCGAACAAGACACTATTTTATACTACATGGCAAAACAGGACTAACAATAATGTTACACGTCACTTTCAAAAAAAATGTTACATGTCATGAAGCATAAGCAGGTGATATTTTAAAAATTATAAAAAGATAGTCTGTGCAGCCTGCATACAGAACTCCCTCTTAGCTCACCAGAGGAGCATGATGTTGGGGCCCAATCGAAAACACAGACAAGTTACAAATTTAGATAGCATGTTGCGTATAAGTAAGCAAGCAGTTGGCCATTCTGTGCCTCAATTAAAGTCTTAGGGAGCATAATGAACAGCAGAGGGTTTCATACAAACATACTACAGCAGGCAAAACTATGCAATCATTAGCGTAGTATAAACTAGATTGTGAGACTCATGCAATAATAGTTGGTTAATAGACTTCAAAGCTTCAGGCACACTTCGGCAGAGTAATTAAATGGTAAGGCCTTTAATTATGACAACTAATAGTGATACAAGTACCGAACATCAGGCATGATTATTTGGGCATCTCATTAACTAAGGATAAATAAAGCAATTGAAAAGAGAAAATTAACTATGCCTGAAACAAACAAGGAATTGAACTGTTGGGTTGCATACAGTGACTTACCTTAGCAGGTTGAAGAGGCTCAGTGCAGCTCCTACTTCTCTTGCAAGGCTCCTTCCTAACATCTTGTACTTGGAAATCCTCAATCTTATCTTCATTGCACCCCCTCTGCAAGGTGACACAAACTTGTTACTCGTCTCCTTGGAAGATAAATATGCATCCTTTCCCCTCTGTGAACACAAAAGGACGAGATTATAACAAAACAACACCACATAATGAAACATGCCGCATCTCTTGCACTTGCACACAATGAAATGAGCATTTACTATGTCTCCACTATGTAAAAACTAGGCATACCTTCAAATTGGATCTCCAGGTACTCTTGGAGAGCCTACTGTAGTGTACAACCAAACCTTTATGTCACCTATGAGTTAGACAAGGCCCCACTACAGTAGCCCTTAGTGTTTAAAACATTGACAAGCTCTGTTAGAGTGTTAGGTCAAGAACAACAAGTAATCAAAGCAAACAGTCCTAGTATGGCTGGCTGATGCAAACAAGCAATTGAACAGATGTGTGAGCAAATCTTACATATCAAGAAAAGAAGCAAAGAAGGAGGCTTGAAGACCATCACTTGACTGACCAGATTTAAGGTGCATTTAAACATCATGTGCAACGTATGAACTAACATAAACATTGCATATTCCAGATTCTACAATGGAATGCACATGTATTAGGTTATGCCATGTATGATGATGCCTAACTGTACAGATAGCAGGCAGGAGTGATTCATCATTGCACGCACAATTGAATTGCAGGTTAAGGGCCAGTTTAATTCCGCCTTTTCAGGGCATATTGTCAAAATAAGCCATAAAAGATGTAAAGAAGTCATTTTTGAGTTATGGGCTTGGGATTAACTAATTTTTCTTTGGAGGGGGTGTTTCGGGTAGAACCTCACCAAAAATTGAAGGGAAGGGGAATAGTGAAATGACTCTGTTGTCTGCCTATATTACACTCAAAATGCAACTGCTGACACCTGTGTCACACCTGACCCTCAAGTAAAAACAAACACGCAAGCATTCATTGCCCTGCCCTCTTGCATCTCCTCTCCCCTTTCCCTCTACCTCCATCCCGTGCCTGCAGCACTAGGGTTCCTCCAGCGAGCCGTCGCCACTGGTCCCATCTGGCCTTGTCCTCGACGATGCTATGTCCAGCTAGGCTACATGGCCGACGGGTAGGGGCAAATCTCCCTGGCTTTTCCCTCTGGCGCCGCCCCTCATTCTCATGGTCTCCAGTAGCTGCTCCACTGTGGTTTGTCCAACGCACTACTCTGGCGGGCGCTACACAACTACGGCTGATGCCACACTGCGTCAGAAGGCACCTTATTCCCCCTCCCCTCCTCCCAGGCCATGGCCTTGAGGTGCTGTTGAAGGATGAGCTCATCCAACAAGGTGAGGATCTCCTCTGATTTTTTGCCAAATTTATGATCTGATCCACTATACGATGAATTGCTATGAGCTACTTCTGCTGCTGCTATATGATGCATTGCTATGAGCTGGTCCTGCTGCTGCTATATGATGAATTGCTATGAGCTGCTACTGCTGTATGATGAGTTGCTATGAGCTGCTGCTGCTGCTGCTATATGATGAATTGCTATGAGCTGCTGCTGCTATATGATGAGTTGCTACAAGCTGCTCCTGCTACTGCTATATGATGAGTTGCTACAAGGTGCTCCTCCTGCTGCTATATGATGAATTGCTATGAGCTGCTCCTGCAGCTGCTATATGATAAATTGCTATGAGTTGCTCCTGCTGCTGCTATATGATGAATTGCTATGAGCTGCTGCTGGTATATGATGAATTGCAGACTGCTACTGCTGTATGATGAGTTGCTATGAGCTACTGCTGCTATATGATGCTTTCAGGTGGTGCTGCTATACGATAATAACCAGCCATTTGGACCATCGAATTTCAATAAATAATTGTTCTTCATTTAAATGTGGGTCATGCGTTCTTCATTTAAATTAGGCAATTTGATCTCTATGGAAAACATTGACCAAAGTAGATTGTGCCAAGTAGATGGTATCTTTGTATTTGCATTTTGAGCAAATAGTGATGGTCTGTTTTCCTATCATATTAATTACTGCACTGGTTCAATTTGTGATGTTTGCAAGTCAAATTAATTTCCATATGGGCAGCAAAATGAAAAAATATAATGCAATCTAGACTTTCCACTGATCATACCAAAGATAAGCTAAAAACGCAATGAAAAGAACTGGTTGGCTTATTACATGGAGCTTATATTCACAGGTGCTTACACTACAAAAAAAATACACTTCCGTGATGATAGGTGTTTGTCACAGTAGGTCGCTTTTTTGTCATGCATGTACATCCATGACAAATTTATGACAGAACCAAGATAGTCATACATGTGCTGTCGTAGAAGTGTTCCATGACATTACCAAAATTATCATCATGGAAGTGTCCACTTCCATGACGATAAATCGCGCATCACAGAAGTGCTTTCGTCAAGGGTGACCGACACGTGGCATCCACCATAACGGAACGCCATTAAGCTATCGAGTCGGGTTTTGGATCGGATAACCCGTTAACAGCCCTGACCAATGGGAAATTTCCACGTGTAAAATTCTTATTGGCCGGACGAAACATGTGTCAGCTCGTTAGTGGGTCAGATAGGCGCCTATGATACGTCGACACGTGGCATGGCCCAACAGAGGCCCATTCATGTGAAAAGGCCGTCCCATTTGACTTGGTCAAAAGCTGGCGGGCCGGCCCATGGAAAGCCTGTTAACGGCCTGTTCGCATATGGCCCATTTACAACCCGCTAACCCAAGGCCCATTATGCCCTATCCGAATTAGGCCCAGTAGCGTCATCTGGGCCATCCAATATGATTCCAGCCCGTTTTCACTTCTGGCCCATGTATGGCCCATGACGTCTTTCGGCCCAGATGAGGCCCTATGTAACTCTTGGCCTATTAACGACCCATGGTGAAACTGGCCCGTAATGAACAGTGTATCACTTTATACCCATTAACGGCCCATTATTCCGTTGGGACGTTTCTAGCCCATGTTATCTTTCGGCCTTCTCAGATCCCATTTATTCTTGGGCTCATTTCCAGCATTTGTTTACTTATGGCCCGTTACTGTCATTTTCTGCTTGTGGGCCAAATTCAGCCCATGGTTATAGTCGGCCCGTTTGTGGTCGGTTAATACGTTGGGCCATTTTGATAGCGTCGTCAAATATGACCTATTAACGATGGCCCGTTACGGTCGGCCCATGAACGGACAATTCCAACTCTAGACCGTTTACAGCCATTATTTGCCCTGTTATTGGCCCATGTTTGGCCAATCGATCATACGGCCCGTATAAGGCCCATTGATGATACGGCCCGTACAAGGCCCATTGTTTCTATGGCCCGTAGAAGGCCTACTGTTTCTACGGCCCGTAAAAGGCCCACTGTTTCTATGGCCCATAGGAGGCCCAGTGTCACTACAGTAAATATTAGCCCATGGTTATTGTGGCCTAGTTTTAAAAATAGGTTATTGCAGCCACTAGTTAACCAAGGAAAAAGAACTACAATGACTACAAGCAAACAAATAAACAAGACAACAAGGAAATAAATAAGCAAGCAACTAACGCTAGGCTATCACTGCTATTACACATATTACATCCACTGGGCATCAAAGTTCGCCACCAGTGCAAATATAGGGAACAAAGCAGCATAACATATACACCGGTCGTCAAAATTGGCCACTAGTGCAAATAAACGCGGCAGCAAAACAAGAGCATAACTGAAACAACTTCAGAAGAGCTCAAGAAACGTTATCCTGGGTATCCACCATGCTGGCATTAAGCTTAGCAAGCTAGCTTTGTCCTGTTTGGCGCTAAAATCCTCCAACGCTTGCTGTTGCACCAGAAAGTATGCATCTGAATGCTCTAGGGACTTCCGCAGTCCTTCCGCTTCTTGTCGCAGCACAGCTGATCGATGTCTTTCAGCTTGTAGTTGAGACTCAACAAACTGAACTGATTCACACAGTGAGTTTGAATAGCTTATGCAAGCGGTAGTGGCGAGTAACTCCAGCACTAAACCAAGACAGGATGTGTCACTATCCTGAACCTTATCTGCATTACTTCCTTTACCGTTGCTTAATAAGGCACTCTTCCCCAATATTCTGTAAGCATTCTAAAAGAAGAAACAAGCAGACACATAACAAGTTTAGCATGTACTAGTATATGAAACTCATTTCGGTGAACCGGTTCATTAGTAAGGTGGACAGGATTAAACTACCAAGTCTTCTATTGCCAAGTACTAGTACATAATAAAAGCATCAAACAAACATATATTTATGTCCTATGGTAGCAATGGAATCTTAAATTAGAACAGTTGTTCTTCAGGTTTAGGCACTTGTTCTACATGAATAGAGTATAGTAAGACGCAAGAATATAATACTTAAAAATAGAAAATGAGCTCATAGACCTTACCACATTCTTGGTTCGGGACCAGTACAGAACAAGGCATTCCCAGTCATCGTCCAGTAAATGTGTCTCAGGAGAATGTAAGGGAATTTGATGAGTTTCTTTGCCGGTGAAGTATGTTTTCTTCAGGTAATTCAGATACTGCCACCAAGCATTCTTGAAGATAGCAGAGGTATTAGCACAGGTTACCTCATCCTGAGTTTCCAAATCGGTCCTTCTCTATAGAGAAAAATTGGAAAATTTGCTGTATTATAACCATCAAGGAGGTAGGATGTATGGGACAAAGCAAAGTAATTGCCATGAATAACATTACTTACACATAACTCCTGGACAAACACCTGCAACTGGCATTTTCCTTCATCTTCAGTATAATATTTCCAAGATGGGAAGATACGCACATACGATTTAACAACATCAAATGCGATAGATGCTAAACTACCACTAGCTGGTCGTGCTTCCTCCACAGGAATAGGCGTACTAACTGGTGGAGTTGGGGTTCGCCGTGATAGTACTGGCCCTTTGGGCACTGGAGCTGCCTTACTAACTGCTCTTGTTTGGGAGCTCTATGGTGGAGATGGTGCTGTGTCAACAGGAACTGGGTTACTATCGGCTGTGGTTGGGGTTAGATTGGGTGAAGCTGGTTCTTTGTCCATCGTAGTAGGGGTACAATCTGCGAGAGTTGGGTTTATGTGTGGTAGGGCTAGTTCTTGTGCATGTACAACCGGGGTGCTATCTCCACCAAGAGGTAGCACTGTTTTATTTGAAGACCGTGTTTTTAGTCCGCTAGATATTGGCATCACCCGCTCCAATTCAAATGGCTGATAAACTGGAAACATAGTTGAATGTACAAACATTGTATGAGAGACAGATGCAATAGATAGTCTGGAAAAAAGAGGGCATGAAATAGTTGACATGTATATTGTTTAACTAAAACGGATAGCATGACATAATTTCACATATATGATGTCTATCTAAACTAGATAGCATAGCATAACATAATTCAAAGATATGATGAATAAGTAATCAGGATCGCCTGACATAATTCACCTACATGTTATCTAAGTAATCAGGATCGCATCATTTAATTCACATATATGATTTATATGCTAAACAGAGGGCATTTGATATGATGTCTGAACTAAGAACATGGTGTTGATTATTGTGTATATGATGTCTAAACTATGCAATGCAAGACACCTTATGCATGATATGAGCAATATAACCATGCCAAGTTAGAGCATACACCTCAGTGGGGGAATAGGACTGGTCATCTGTCTCTGAATCCATCTCTAAGGAGCTATCGGGACCCAAGAAGAGATCTGCTTCGACAGGTAGCACTTTCTGCTCTGAAGGCCTTGTTTTCACTCCAGATTTTTCCACCTAAATTGCTGATTCACAGGAAGAGTAGTTTAATGTACAAACATTGTCGACAAATGGAAATGTAATGAAGAAAAGGATGGGCAATGTCGGTGTCAAAACCGGCGGATCTCGGGTAGGGGTCCCGAATTGTGCCTCTAGGACGGATGGTAACAGGAGGCAAGGGACACGAAGTTTTACCTAGGTTCGGGCCCACTCGATGGAGGAAAACCCTACGTCCTGCTTGATTAATATTGATGATATGGGTAGTACAAGAGTAGATCTACCAGGAGATCGGAGAGGCTAAACCCTAGAAGCTAGCCTATGGTATGATTGTTGTTGTGTATGTTGTCCTACGGACTAAAAACCCTCCGGTTTATATAGACACCGGAGAGGGTTAGGGTTACACAAAGTCGGTTACAATGGTAGGAGATCTGTATATCCGTATCGCCAAGCTTGCCTTCCACGCCAAGGAAAGTCCCTTCCAGACACGGGACGAAGTCTTCAATCTTGTATCTTCATAGTCCAGGAGTCCGGCTGAAGGTATAGTCTGGCTATCCGAACACCCCCTAATCCAGGACTCCCTCAGTAGCCCCTGAACCAGGCTTCAATGACGACGAGTCCAGCACGTAGATTGTCTTCAGCATTGCAAGGCGGGTTCCTCCTCCAAGTACTTCATAGAATATTTTGAACACAAAGATAGTGTCCGGCTCTGCAAAATAAGTTTCCACATATTGCCATAGAGAGAATAATATATACACAAATCTAATCTGCTGACACATTCCGTAGTGTGACACATCACGGCCAAGCCTTTATCCGAGTCGTTTCATTATCCCACCTCAGCGCGTCATGCGAGGCGGTTTCCTTGGCACGTCTTGTTAAAGCAGAGATCGTGTCCCCTTATTCCGGGATTCTCATCAATACGGGCGTGGGTAACCCAACCACGCCATTGATTACGGCGCTTGGAGATAAGCGAGTTTTACCAGGCTGGTGGGGACACGTAGTTGCGTCCACCCATATAAGGGGATAAGGATCCACCTTTTCACCTACGCCTTCTTCCTCCCTTGCTTATCCATTCTCGCGCACTCGAGCTCCAGCGCCCAAGTCCGCACTCCCCACCTCAACCTTCTCCAGCCATGTCCGGAGCGGGAGGCAAGTGGATGGTCTCCTCCGTCACGGAGGGACACATCAAAAAACTGAGGAGGGTCGGATACTTGTGTAACGACATTGCGTACCGGCTTCCCGAAAAGGGGCAGCTCATCCCCACCCCTAGGCCCCATGAGAGGGTAGTGTTCCTTCCCCACTTCCTCCACGGACTAGGCTTTCCGATCCACCCATTCGTCCGGGGACTCATGTTCTACTATGGCCTGGATTTCCATGATCTGGCCCCGAACTTCATCCTGAACATCTCGGCGTTTATCGTCCTGTGCGAGGCTTTCCTCTACATCCGCCCCCATTTCAACGTCAAGCCGAAGGGGGTGCGCGGAAACCAGGCGGAGTGTGGAGGCGCCATGGTGGGCAAGATGCCCAATGTCTTATGGCTCGAGGGCTCCTTTGTGGAGACCCTGAAGGGGTGGCAATCGGGGTGGTTTTACATCACCGAGCCGCGCGACCCTGAGTGGGTCACAGCCCCCGAGTTTTGGTCCAGACCCCCAACGCGGCTCACGTCCTGGAAAGAGAGGGACCTGTCGTGGGGCAGCAAAGGAGAGGTGACTGGACTGCAAACATGCCTCCAATCCCTAGAGGACAAGCAGCTCAAGCTTGTCAACATAGTCCAGGTTATGCTCATCCGCCTGATCCTACCGTGTCAACAACGGGCCTTCAATCTATGGGAGTTCAATCCGGCGCACCACCGAACTCCGAGCAGGCTCTTCGACATGACGTACGAAGATGCCTGGAAGGTGCTCTTCAAGGGCATCGAGGCTCCCGCATCCGCTACCGAGGATCGCGGATTCAGCACGCAGCGTCATGCTAGCAAGGTAAGTTGTTTGTTCCTCTTACAGGATATTAGTTTTTCAAAGTTTGACTCTATGCAGGATCTAAGCTCCCTTACCTTTGACAGGCTTGGCAGGCGCAGTCCGGACAGATCAACTGTCCGACTCCTTTGCCCGAAGACCCAGCCGATGCCCGCTTGGCGAAGCTGCTAGTTTCGGCACCCTATGTGGTGCCGGAGAAGAAGGCCACGAAGAAGGCCACGGGGACTCGAAAGAGTGCCCAGTGCTAGGAGGTGTCGGATTCATCATCCGACGGCCCCGAGGCGCATTCCTCCCGTGAAGACGAGGAGGAAGAACAATAGACCTCTCCCCCTCCATCGGGAGGAGAGAAGAAAAGGAAGACCGCCCTCTCTGGGGAAGCCGGTGGGTCCAAGAAAGGGAAAACCCTTCCTCCGGACTACTCCACCGACGCCGATGACGACGGAGAGGAGTGGCCGCTCGGGGCCAAGCCCCTGGCGAGATCATAAGTATCCGGATACCAGAGTAATTCATAGTATTCCTTTATTGCACAACTTTCCCTTATGTCGAATATGATTATGCAGCCCACCCAAAGACCGGCTCGACGCATCGTCGAGCGGTTCACTGGACTCGTCGGATGTGAATTCGCTTCCGACGGCTTCCTCCCCCCGCCCTACGGACGATGCCCAAGTGTTGTCTCAACAGGTTCCAAGCCGGGAGGAGGTGGTCCTGGAGGCGCCGCAAGGCGACCTCCCGGACTCCAGGAGTAAAGGGGATAAATCCCCCCAGGGCTCCAAGTCCGGCTCAAGGCCGGACACCCCTCCGGAACCTTCAAAGGTTCCAGAGTCCGGCGGGCGACCTCCTTCCAAGAGGAGCAAGCCCACTGTGCCGGTGACCCCCGTCCAACCGGAGGCGCCGGACAATCTGTTGGAGGCGCTCCAAGGCGCCTCCATCGACGAGGAGCACCGCACCATTATGAGTGCGGTGGTCCAGAAGGTTCAGTCCGCCAAGAGCGGACTGACTGAAGCTTGTACTAGCCTTTTAACAGGCTTTGAGGTAAGTAAAGAATGTGTAAATAAAATTACCGCATAGACAGTAGCCCCTAATGCTTTGTTTGGCGTTCGGGAAGAAAAGCCGAATAGAGGATCAAATAAAATTCGCATGAGTCTAACAAAAAGGAGTCAATATGCGTATGCAAGCTTCTCTGCTTGCGTCCGCCACACTAACTATGGAAGTGGACACGCTAAAGCAGAACCTCGAGCGATCCGAGCAAGAGCTCGGGCGTGCCAAGAAGCAGCTTGAGGACAATGAAGGTAATAAATACCTTGTTTAAATATATATAAAAAGGTGCAATTACAAAAAATGATAGGATTATCGTGGCTATTGTAGGGGCCACGTCTGAGGTGGCGACCCTTAAGCAAGCGCTGGTCGAGGCCGAGAAGAGGGCGACCACGGAGTGCACCGAGCGGGAGAAGTACGAGGCCCAAGTTGGCAAGGTACAGCAAGAGCTCTAGGTGCTCATGAAAAACATGAGAGTTTGGAGCTTGACTCAAAGACGCGAGCGTCCGAGCTCGCGGCGGCTATTAAAAATGCCAAGTCTGCCAAGGCCAAATCCCAGAAGACCCTCTAGGAGTTGGATGAGGTGAAGAAGATAGCGGTGGGTAAGGCATTCTTTATGCAAAGCAAACACATAAATGTGAGTTACTTGTTACTTACCCGAATCCGGAGCTCTCCAGGAGCGTTTGCAGATCTTCCCCGGAGTGTGTCCGATGCCGCTGCATTCTATCGAGCCAAGGATGGCAGCTCGACAGAGAACATGTTCTGGTCTCAGTACGTTGAGGCCGGACACCCCGTGCCCCTGAGTGACCAGCTGAAGCAACTGGTCGAGCTCCACAAGGCAGCCGAACAGGCCATGAAGGGCCTCATAGTTCAGCTGTGGCCTGGAGAGGCTCTGCCCGGGAGCTATTTCGGGCTGGTGCGGCGGCTGGTGGGGGCCTGTCCGAGGCTCGAAGACATTAAGCGCTCCGTCTGCATTGAAGGTGCCCGTAGGGCCCTTGCCCGTGCTAAGGTGCACCGAGGCAAGATGGATGCTAAGAAGCTTGCGAAGGACGGGCCACCGCCGGGGAAAGAGCATCACAAGCCCGAGAATTATTATAAGGATGTTCTGAAGGGTGCCTGCCTTGTGGCGGATGAATGTTCCAAGGATGTATTTTTTGAGTAAAACTCGCTCGTTTTGTCCTATGCGCAGAAAACTTGTTTATATGCGCTAACCAATGCTGTTGGAATTTAAAATATTACCTTCTGTGCGGCTGTTTATCAATACTGAGATATGGCGAGTCGTCGGCTTTTGCCCCCGTGCCGCTAGTGCTGGGGTGTTCGGGGATAAACCTGGGCGCTCTTTTTCCCATGTTTGGGTCCATCGAGGGAGGCGCTCAGCCCAACGAACAAGGCAATCGGACTATAATGCGTGAACACTCTCACTTAGCCATAGAATTCTATAATTTTAAATTCCGGCGAAGCCCCTAGTATTCGGAAGACCGAGTTCGGGGCGCTATTCACGCCTTGGCCGGACAGAGCCGACTCCTCGCTCTAAGCGGCATAAGTCTTTAGGGACTCGAAAAACCTCTCGAACAGCGACCAGCTCTCGCTTCATCATGACAGTCAGTTTTAGCTTTCTCCACTGAGGTGCTCGACCCAGCTCAACTGGGGCACAATCGCAGTGGTTCTCCTAGTGCTACCTTAGCCGATATAGCGGAACGTAAGGCACCAAAACATAGGAGCCGGGCAAACCCAACTATTGACCCAAGACATGATTCAGAGCCGATGCATATAATGTTATAAGTTCGGGGTGCCGCACTTGTTAAAGTGTTCGGACTTCTCACACCATATTGAGGGGTACTAAAGCCCCTGGCGTATTTTGGCCGTACCAAAGTGTACGGGTGCAACATGTCGTTAAGGAACATATATTTATAGAAAAAGAGTAATGCAAAAATAGACAAAAGCTATGCGTTGTTTATTAAAAAGGGCTGCGATCAAAGCAGAATGATACAAATAATTCGATAAGCAGGGGCAAGCTATGGAATGGTATGCAAAACAGGTATACTGCTCGTTATAGAGACCACCTGGGAGTTCCGTAATGCGGCATGGCTTGTCTGCTTCCTTGGTTCTTGCATCGTTTGTGCGGCAATTGAACTGCCGAACAGGCCTTCCGAAGAATGGAGTCCTAAAAGTAAGAGAAAATTAAAAAATCGGCAGCCCCTGGTGTGGTTTAAGCCGTGTTTCTGGCGTGCCATGATGGTTCCCCTCCCCCTGTACCCATGGTACTTCTAGAGCATATTTATGTGCGCGAAGCACTGGTGTCGCATTTTTGCGAGGGCTGGGGTTGGGGCCGCATTGCTATGCCTACTCGGAACGTGCCAGGCGGTCTTGTTGTAGGTTACTCTAGGCGTGCTTGATGGTGTCCGGACGTTTAATGACCGGACTTGAGGACTTCCTGGAGAGGCTACTTTGTACTTCCACTGCAAGGGACACCGTGTGCTCCTCCATTCGGAGGGAGCGTTTGGTGTTTCCATTGACTGTAATTACTCCTCAAGGGCCTGGCATCTTGAGCTTAAGGTATGCGTAGTGCGGTACCGCATTGAACTTGGCAAATGTGGTTCGTCCGAGCAGTGCGTGATAGCCACTTCGGAATGGGACTATGTTGAAGATTAACTCCTCGCTTCGGAAATTATCCGGAGATCCGAAGACCACTTCAAGTGTGACTGAGTCTGTACAGTTGGCCTCTACACCTGGTATTACGCCTTTAAAGGTCGTTTTGGTGGGCTTAATCCTCGAGGGATCTATGCCCATTTTCCGCACTGTATCCTGGTAAAGCAGGTTCAGGCTACTGCCGCCGTCCATAAGGACTCTAGTGAGATGAAATCCGTTAATAATTGGGATTAGAACCAATGCGGTGAATCCTCCATGAAGGGTGCTAGTGGGATGGTCCCTTCGATCAAAGGTGATCGGGCAGGAGGACCATGGGTTGAACTTTGGGGCGACTGGCTCTATCGCGTATACGTCCCTTAATGCGCGCTTCCGCTCCCTCTTGGCGATGTGGGTTGCGTATATCATGTTCACCGTCCGCACTTGTGGGGGAAAACCCTTCTGTCCACTGTTGTTCGGTGGCCGGGGCTGTTCGTTGTCGTTGCTATGCAGCCCCTTGTCTGTATTTTCAGCATTTAACTTGCCTACCTGCTTGAACACCCAACAATCCCTGTTGGTGTGATTGGCCGGCTTTTCAGGGGTGCCATGTATCTGGCACAAGCGGTCGAGTATTCGGTCCAAACTGGACGGGCCCCTAGGCTTTCTTTTGAATGGCTTTTTCCACTGACCGATTTATAGCCTCTGAATCCGTCATTAACTGCCGTATCCTCAGTGTTGTCGCCGTTAATGCGGCGCTTCTGCTTGTTGCGACGCGACCTGCCACTACTGTCACTGGTATCCAAATTACCGGGGTTCTTGGTCATGTTGTTGCTACGAGCAAGCCAGCTGTCTTCTCCTGCGCAAAAGAGGGTCATGAGTGTCGTGAGTGCTGCCATAGATTTTGGATTTTCCTGTCCGAGGTGCCGGGCAAACCACTCGTCACGGATATTGTGCTTGAAGGCTGCTAGGGCTTCAGCGTCCGGACATTCGACTATTTGATTTTTCTTTGTTAGGAACCGTGTCCAGAATTGCTTGGCCGATTCCTCTGGCTGCTGAATTACATGACTTAGGTCAGCGGCGTCTGGGGGTCGCACATAAGTGCCCTGGAAATTGTCGAGGAATGCGGCTTCCAGGTCCTCCCAACAACTGATTGATCCTGTTGGCAAGCTGTTAAGCCAATGCCGAGCTGGTCCTTTAAGCTTGAGTGGGAGGTATTTGCACTACAGGAATCAGGTAATTTGCTGTCTGTGGATCACAGACGGCAAAGACCTAAATACAGACGGCAAAGATTTTGCCATCAGGAAGCAGACGGCAAAGTCAGACGGCAAAAATTAGCCGGCAAAGAATACTTTGCCGTCAACATTTCATCGAACAGACGGCAAAGATTTTGCCGTCAGCCAACTACAGATATGCCGTCTGTCGAAAAAATAATAGACAGCAAAACCTTGTTCTTTGCCGTAAGTCAAAACTTGTTCTTTGCTGTCATCTAGACTAAAGTACATACGGCAAAGATTGTTTTTCATTTAAAAAAGGTGACGTCAGAGAAGAGCATCTCGCGCAGGTTCAGCTCAAGTAGATTTTGGATTCGACATGGGGTGCTGCCTTTCATTCATCGTAGGTGGAGTTACACAGAATATACAAAGTTGTCCTGAAAATTTACACAAAGGACCTTAGAAAGTAAAAAAGTAAAAGCAATCATGTCCTTCTCCATTGCAAGAATAGGGACTTGACCGCCGGCCGTCCTTCTACTGGCCGGGGATCCACTGCCGCCTTGCCCTGCTCGCCTTGCCGCGCCACCTCACAGCCGCCCGACCATCCTCTGCACCGGCGCCCGACCATGCTCGCCGCGCAGACGCACGGCCCAGCTCGCCCACGCCCTGCTAGCACCGACCGCCCGCGCGTCGCTTGGAGGGCCCTCCCGCGCTGGCTGCCCTACCAGCACCGGCCCGCAGCACATGCCCATGCTCGCCGTGTAGCCGCACGGCCCTGCTTGCCTGCGCCCTGCTCGCCTGCCTGGGGCAACGGGGCCGGCGATGCTCATGGCGAAGGGGGAAGGGCGACGGGGACGGCAGAAGATGTCGTGGTGGATCCCTGTGGACCTTCGAGCGACGGGGCTGAGGCCGGGGGTGACGGAGGAAGTGGCCGGGGCCGGCGCAAGAGGTGGTGGCCACCGGGCGAGGTGATGGCCGACGGGCGAGGTGGTGGCCGGCGGGCGAGGTGGTGGCCGGACGCCGGCGAAGCTTCGGGCATGCCAGGGCCGTGGCTGGGGGCGACGGGGACGGGGCCGAGGTCGGGAGCAAAGGGAGAAGTGGTCGGGGCTGGCAGGAGAGGTGGTGGTCGATGGGAGAGGTGGTGACTAGTGACCGGCGATGGCGTGTGGATAAGGGAGTGAAACTAGAGAGAGATTGTGGTGGGGGAGAGGATAAGGGAGAGAGTGCTGCACGTGGGGGTGTGAGGTGAGGCGTGGGCACGGGGTGTGTTTGGGCACGAGGGGATGTGTGGCTGAGATCCTGCCATGTCATCAATCCATGTGATCAATCCGCGTGATGTGTTTCTTTCTTTGCCGTCTTCATTTTTTATTCCAGACGGCAAAGATATTTGCCGTCTGCGTTTTATATTACAGACGGCGAAGTATGTTCTTTGCCGTCTGTAATATAAAACGCAGACGGCAAAGATCTTTGCCGTCTACTTTTTCTATTACATACGACAAAGTACGTTCTTTGCTGTCTGTGTTTTTTTCGCAAACGGCAAAGTTTATTTTACCGACAGTTTTTCTTTGCCGTCTAATGATGATGGCAAACCCTTTCTTTGCCGTCTGGCCGATGAAAAGCTGACGGCAAAGACGTCCCCTGACGGCAAATTCGCTGTTTCCCGTAGTGTTGATGGCGTGGAAATCATCGCCGCGGGCCATGTGGATATGAAGGAGATAATCCTCGATCCATACCGCAGGATCTGTTGTGCCATCATATGATTCGATGTTTACGGGTTTGAAACCCTCGGGGATTTGATGATCCATTATTTCGTCTGTGAAGCATAGTGGGTGTGCGGTGCCTTTGTACTGGGCTATATCACGATGTAGCTCCAATGAGCTTTGTCTATTGTGTTCGGCCCTGCCGAATTTGTGGCCGGCGTGACGGTTACCGTCTTGAGTCGTGGGGTGCCTACGCGATCCGTAGATCGATCTTGTTTGCCTTGCCTTGTCCTCCAACATATCTCGCAGGTCCGGCGCATTTTCCCGTGCCTTGGTACGGGGTGCGGCTTGAGTGGAGGGCCGAGAGGCCTCTCTGTCGCGGCAATGAGGTGGCCGATCGGCCGTATCGAGTGCAGGTGATGCAGGTTTAAGTGCTTCCTCCTCTAGTCGGGGTAGCAACCTGCGCTTTGGGTAGCTCTTGGAGGGGCGTTCGAGTTTATGCTCTTCGGCCGCAAGGACTTCAGTCCATCTGTCGACTAGCAAATCTTGATCAGCTCTAAGCTGTTGCTGTTTTTTCTTGAGGCTTCTTGCCGTGGCCATAAGCCTGCGTTGAAAATGCTCTTGCTCGACGGGATCCTCTGGCACGACAAATTCGTCGTCGTCGAGGCTTGCCTTGTCTTCGGAGGGAGGCATATAATTGTCGTCCTTGACCTCTATGTCTACCGCTCTCTCACGAGGGCTGGCTTCTCCATCCTCCTGAGCTAAATCTTGCTGGAGGGGGGGTTTTCTTCGGCGCTCTCCAGAGTATTATTATCTCCCGTGCTGGAGTCACCGTATTTGTTTTGGCGGGATTTTGAGCAGCGCCGCTGACGCCGGCGCTTAGGCTGTTTCTTGGAGGGGTCATCCTCCGCTGTTCCATCACCATCTCCTTCTTTTGGGGTGTCCACCATGTATATGTCATATGACGAGGTGGCTTTCTAGGGCCCGATAGGCGCTGCTTCTTCATCGTCTCCTGCATCGGCGTCCATACCATCGATGTCTTCGGAGTCGAAGTCGAGCATGTCGGTTAGATCGTCGACAGTGGCTACAAAGTGGGTGGTGGGTGGGCTTTGAATTTCTTCATCGTCCATATCCCAACCTTGCTGACCATGGTCCGGCTAGGGCTCTCCTGATAAAGAGAGATACTTTAGTGTCTTCAGAATATCACCGAAAGGCGAGTGCTGAAAGATGTCCACGGCAGTAAACTCCATGATCCGCGCCTAATCGGATTCGATCGGCAGGGGCGTGAGGGGTTCGGAGTTCGGAGAGTAGTCCGACTCCTTGGAGTCATGTGCCTCGCGGAGTGCAGGGCTGGTGTTCGGCTCGATCGCCATTGGGATCGCAGCCCCCGAGGTGGTGTCCAACCACCCATCCTCGATCGGTGCCGTTGGCTCCGAATTAAGGGTTGAAGCCGATGCGGGTGCGGCCTCCAGGGCACTGTTCGACGGCAGAGCTAGATCATGCTCGTCGTGACAGTGCAGCACGCTCGGCAGTGGCTCGAATCCGTTGAAGATCAAGTCCCCGCGGATGTCAGCCGTGTAGTTTAAACTTCCAAATCTGACGTGACGGCCAGGGGCATAGCTTTCGATCTGCTCCAGATGGCCAAGTGAATTGGCCCGCAGTGCGAAGCCGCCGAAGATGAAGATCTGTCCGGGGAGGAAGGTCTCACCCTCGACTGCATCGCTATTGATGATCGTAGGAGCCATCGGGCCTGACGGCGACGACACAGAGGAACTCTCAATGAAAGCACCAATGTCGGTGTCAAAACCGGCGGATCTCGGATAGGGGGTCGCGAACTGTGCGTCTAGGCCAGATGGTAACAGGAGGCAAGGGACATGAAGTTTTACCCAGGTTCGGGCCCTCTCGATGGAGGTAAAACCCTACGCCCTGCTTGATTAATATTGATGATATGGGTAGTACAAGAGTAGATCTACGACGAGATCGGAGAGGCTAAACCCTAGAAGCTAGCCTATGGTATGATTGTTGTTGTGTATGTTGTCCTACAGACTAAAAACCCTCCGATTTATATAGACACCGGAGAGGGTTAGGGTTACACAAAGTCGGTTACAATGGGAGGAGATCTGTATATCCGTATCGCCAAGCTTGCCTTCCACGCCAAGGAAAGTCCCTTTCGGACACGGGACGAAGTATTCAATCTTGTATCTTCATAGTCCAGGAGTCCGGCTGAAGGTATAGTCCGGCTATCCGAACACCCCCTAATCCAGGACTCCCTCAGGCAAGATATCATTCAAATATATGATGTCTGGTTAAACAGGATGGCATTGCACATTTCACATATATTATGGTTGGCTAAAAGACATGAGACTGCATAATTCCCATATATGATATAGAAACTAAACAGGTGGCATTACAGAACATGTCTAAACTAAGCATATGACATATATGATTTCAAAAGTAGGCACTGCAAGGCAACATATGCATGATATGACAAACATCATCATGCCAAGGTAGAGCAAACACCTTGGGGGGTAAATAGGAGTGGTCAGCGGCGTCTGAATCCGCCTCAGAACAGATATCTTCCTCTGGATTATAATCTGGAGAGGGGTGGGGAGGGTTTGCCATTGAACCCACCATGGAGCGATGTCTGCATGACATTGTATTGCCGCACAAAACTCTTCTCTTTTTCTCTACATGTTTAGCATGACTGTGTACAATATCTGACATGAATACGAAAAAATATGGTGAGATTATGTAAGGAGAGCATGCAGAAATTTAGAGTGATGGTAACAACCAGTGGATCGATGTTTTTCTGTTGAACCAAAATAGCCCTAATGGATCGACGTGAATGTATAGTAATAAGTGATGCAACAAGTGTACAACCTCTTTGCCATAGCCGTGTCGACCTCAGCATCATTGGGTTGGTCGCTGAAGCAATTGAGGCAGATGTGGCTGTCGGAGGTGTGGAGGAAGATCTGAGGAATCTGTAGACGGCGTACAGGGCACTGCTCTGTTGTGATGGATTGTTCTGTCATTGGAGCAGCTCCGGTGAGCCGTAAGACGTCAAGGCTGAAGCAGCACAAGACAGACATCGTCAATCTCAAGTGGGATTCTAATAGAATTTCCAATAGATGATGTAAAATGGATGTAAAATTAACATCACCAAAAACCACCTGACTACAACAGATGAGGTAAAAACTGTTGACTCTGAACTTAACTATCGAAACTGAAATTTACTGTGGAATCTGAATGCTACTGTCGAAACTGAACGCAATGGTAGCAGAGAGGCACTTGGCACGTAGTTTAGGGAGGGCCTGCAGTTCATCTTCAACCTGCACCCCCTGAGCCGCCAGCCACCACCGGTCGAACCGCCGGCCCCAGCGCCGGCTCGCCGCCCCGAAACAACTCGCCACCGCCACCCCGGCCAGCCATCTAGGCCCCCCGCCCCCGACCATGAACCCTAAGATAGATAGTGGCGTACCTCTCCAGCGAGCCCCCATCCCCGCAGCGGGTGGTTCTTCCTTAACTCCGGCGAGCCCCCCCCCCCCAACCCCTGAAAATCGACTGATCCAAAAGTCGATTTAGTCGACTGAAGTGTGGCTTAATCGGAGCAGAGCAGCAACACGAGCGAGGGGGAGAGCAGTAGCAGCAGCTAGGCGAGCGAGCGATCGATCGAGAGCCGGAGCAGCAGCAGCAGATCCGGCTGGTATGGACGCTGTCGCCGAAGGGGCCTCGCACTGCGGGAGAGCCGCCATGGAGATGTCGCCTGCGCCGCCGACTTCAAGGTAGCCGCTCCATGGGGGTGCGGGCTGGAGCACCATCGGTGCCGGGAGGTCGAGTTAAGGAGAAGGTGCGATGCGATGACTGTACAACCACTTTGGTGGCGCCGAGTAGGCCTTGGCTTCGTCCGAGGAGTCGATGAGGATGCTGCGGTTCCGGTGGAGCAGGTTAAGGCGGCGCTGTGGGGATGGAGCAGCCATGATAGATGAGGTGATCGTCGGAGAAGCTCCTTGGAGGTGGAGGACGGGGCGGCTGAACCGGCGGGATGGCGAGATGGACAACGGATCCTCATCTGGGGAGTTGGACGAGGAACGTCGAGCTGTTGCGGTGGATGATGTCATCGGGGAAGAGGCTCCGGCTGGGCAGCGGTGACGTGGCGGACAGAGGAGGGTGGGGTTTCGCGGCTGGAGCGGAGAGGTTGTGGCGGCCTAGGATTTCGAATGGCGAAAAGGGGGTGATGGGAGGGGGTGAAGCATGACTTAGGAACATGCTTGTCCAAAATGTAGGGTGTGTTACAAAAGTACCCCCCACCGATTTGAACTGGCGTCGCTTTCAGCTCATGGTTAGAAGGGGGATTTCGTGTGTCGGGATTTGGCAGCTGGAGGGAGTTTTCGCGCGCGTTGTAATTTCGGGATAGCAAGGCGCGGGTTGTGAAGGCGCCAGTTTTGGGAGCACGATATCTGAATTTTCGGCATATAACAAGACGCGGGTTGAATTTCAGGGACAAGCCTAACGTGTCGAAATATTGTACTTGTACGTACCAAATCAATTCGCACTTCCCTCAACCAAAACGAAAACAAAAAAATAAAACTATTCACACCACACAAAGAGAGAGTCTTGCCCCGTTTTACTATACAAATGCTATTCAAAGCTACTCCCTCCTTCCATCTATATAGGGCCTAATGCATTTTTCGATGCTAACTTTGACCAAAGCAATGATATATGACATGCAACTTACACAAAGCACACTGTTAAATTCGCCCGTGAAAGGTTCTTTCAATGATATAATTTTCACATTGTGCATGTCATGTACTATTAATCTTGTCAATAGTCAAAGGTGGTCTTAAAAATCTCATTACGCCCTATGTAGATGGAAGGAGGGAGTATGAATCCATGTTATGTCCGATTAAAAAAATTTAGCTTGCTGTATAATGCATGTAACCTACTCGTACCAAGATTTTAGTGCATTCCAAATGTCTATACTACCACTAAAATTCGAACTAAATTTGAATTCGTTTCTCTATTTCAATAAGAATCTACAATCATGATTGTTGCCAACTTCAAGCATCAAAGTTTCCTTGCTATCCGCCAAATATAAATCAGACAGCCTATAATGCAGGATGGCAGGCACACCATCATCAAATTTATAACAGTAGAGATAAAATATATTAAATGTAGTATACCATGTTCATAAAATATATTAAATGTAGTATACCATGTTCATAATCACACCATGTTTATCACCGTTATATATATTCACACATCCGTCGGTTTGAAACACTATGATAAATTCTTCAAATATCTGAATTCGCTTTTACACCCACACAACCCTCTTATCTTTGTAGCTAGAACTAACTTTCTCTTGTGCATGCACACGCCCGCATCCCTCTCACCCTCCCTCAGCATTCTCTAGCTCCATCGCGCAAATTCGTCTTTTCACTTTAGGTCGTTCACCAATGGTATGTGTAGGCCCCCCAGCTCCTTCTTTACGGCACACATCGATCGATATGCCTCTCTAGCCAGGTGTGCCTAGCACAAACACAAGCTTCCCCTCTTCTCTTGTCACTGTCCATGCATGCCTCACTCCCACCACTCTTTTCATCGTTCTCGTACTCGCACACTCCTCCCCCTCGATATAGTATGCCTCTCGTACCACCTCCTACATGCATCCCTCTCTCTCTCTATCCTTCTCCTCATGCCTCATGTGCTTCTAACACACACATGCATGTATACCTATCGATCTCCCAACATATACCTAGATCGACTTTAACTACCCCCCCATCGATCGATGTACCTCACAAGTTATGTCTCTCCTTTCTCTTACAAAGGACGATTGATCTTCCTATGTAGTTACGTCTACTTACCACAGCCACATCGTCCCCCTCATCATTCATGCATGCCTCCTGACCCGTCTCTCACACGCACGTGCACAGACAACAAGCACCCTTCTCCTCTCTTATTGATATTGCGGGCGTGCCCTCCGTTTGTCTAGCAAGCCTATCCCACCATTTGTCAGAAGCAACTCCACTACAACCCGCTCCAACACTCTAGCTCTGTCTCTCTCACAACCTTATTCATCTCCTGCACATATGCATGGATGCCGATCGATCTCCCTTAATACATGAGGCAGATCGATCTCCTTAATACATGAGGTAGGCCTCTCTCCTCCTCCACACGTATACCAGCCATTGTACCTCTATAGTTAATTGGGCCTCCCTCTTCCCCCACCACACACCGATAGTCGAGCGCTGCAGGTAGGTATCCATGCCACAGAGACAAACTGCACATGTCCCATCTCACATTCCAGTAGGCCAGCCACTCTATATCTTTGACGTGGGCACACACAAATTCGATGGCACTCTTTATCGCTCGCGCGCGCGTGCGCACACACACACACACATCATCCCTCTCTTCGATTCTATAGACACCTCAAGCCGATGATACCTCCACTATCTTCTCGTGGATCGCCCCCTCTATATATATGTTATATCTAGGACTCTATTTCACACACATTGCATATGTTAAATTTTTTGATTGACCCCCCCCCCCAAAAAACTCTCAAGAACCCACACACTATATCTCTCTAGGTTTGTATCTCTCTCACACAACCCCACGTAGGTGGTGTACGTATACAAGAAGAGAATAGGTGCACCGTGCACGTACTCACGCTTCGTGCCCAGCCACACCCGTGCGGGTACACGGTGGAGCTCATTTCTTTACGAAATGGCAGCCCACGTGCTAATTTGAATGCCTGTAGTGGTTGTTTACCTAGGGAGGTCGTGTACCACGTGTGCATGAAACAAAGTTCGACTTGACGCGTTGCCGCGTTATTTTTAAATAAAGTTATAGCGCTCAATGGCACGTACACAGAATATAAAACGATTTTTATGGAGGAAAAGGTAGTCCGCTCTTCAGAGTATCTCACACAAGGCTCCGGTGGCCTCTCTCTCTCTCTCTCACCGTTGGTCATTGATCCGGCCGCATCCCGTCCGCCGGGGGAAAGGGAGTGCGGTGGCCTCTCTCTCTCTCATTGTTGGTCACTGATCCGGCCGCATCCCGTCCGCTGAGGGAAAGGGAGTGTGGTGGCCTCTCTCTCTCTCACCGTTGGTCACTGATCCGGCCGCATCCCGTTTGCCGGGGGAAAGGGAGTGCGGTGGCCTCTCTCTCTCTCTCTCACCGTTGGTCACTGATCCGGCCGCATCCCGTCCGCCGGGTGAAAGGGAGTGCGGTGGCCTCTCTCTCTCTCTCACCGTTGGTCACTGATTCGGCCGCATCCCGTCCGCCGGGGGAAAGGAAGGAAGTGCATCGTTTCTCCGTTCGACGGCGCCGAGGCAGCACGTCCCGATCTGTGGTACACGCCGTTCTCTCTGACCAAGCTCCGGCGCGGCAGGGCCTACGCCACCTGCTCGCAGATTCCGCCCGCCGCCGCTCACCTAGTTACATCCCGACAACCTCTAGGTATCCCCTCCAGCCTTGCTCCACTGCCCGTTTTCCCACGTCGCTGCATGTGGATCTTCCATAGTTCTTTGCCCAAAACGTAGCTCGTCCGGCGTACTTTCCATATTGCATTCTTGTCCTCACACCGTTTTAGACAAACACAACTGTGTTGTTATCTTCCCTTAGGACAAGGAATATGCTTCTTTTTTGTCGTCGCATGTGTCATCAACTGTTATTGGCCAATAATTGTTTCCTTTTTAACTCTTTTTTGCAAACAGGGCTATCCATTTCACCTTGTTGCTATTGCGACCTTTTGGTGAACTGCACAAATCACTTTTTTCTTAAGAGTGTTTTGTGCAGTTGTACTAAAATGTCACACGGGCAACGTCTCTACATTTCAGTGCGACTGCACAAAGGGAGATTGGTTTTGCTCTATCCTCCTCATCCAACTCTAAGCCTAATCTTCTCCAACTAGTTAGTCTGAAGAGAGACCACAAAGGTGACCGACTTCTATTTGTGTGTTTATTGTTTCATCAGCGGTCCTCTATTATCGTAATCACACTTGATATCTTTGGAACAAGGACGCTCAGCTCTATTTTAGTGGAAGTGCACAAAATGATCGGAATGTTGCATGCTCTAGACAGCTACTTTTATTCCCAACATGGCTTCTTGATTTAGACAAAGCTGGGGGGACGTTGCTGCCAATGAAAGCATGGATCAATTTTAATTTAACACCTTCTCACAACTTTGTCTTCAGTTGTGATGTAATTATTAGCTCTGATCTACTAATAATTGACATGCATTAGCAAGGAAGTTAGTTTTTTATTGTTTCCGAAAGAGCATCGATGGCAAGACACGCGAAACAAAAGCTGAAAGCTCACACCATTGTAAAATTTCATGTCGCTGGAAAATTATTTGTATAGTACGTCAATTATGTAAACAAACGATGGAAGCTTGATAGCATTGCCAGAAGCCTCTTCATCATCCGGGTCCATGTACCATGCACGAAATTATACTCCTTCATTCCTAAATATTTGTCTTTTTACAAATTTCAAACGGGCATATTTTAGAGTGTAGATTCACTCATTTTTCTTCTTATGTGTACTCCCTCCGTTCCTAAATATTCTATTCGTCTTAACAGAGATTTCAACATATTTTAGAAAGACAAATACTCTGGAGTTTATTTAAGAACCGAGGGGGTAGTGCACAACCGCATGGGAGACTCAGCCCGGTCGTTGCGCCACATTAATAGTGAGTAATGAGCAGTCAAATCATAAGCCGCACCTTTCCCACTGTAAGTTGCTCTGAAGAAGCAATCATCAATACGCTCTTCTTTGAATCCTCTCATACTACTCCATCTGTCGCTGTTTATACAGCGCGCTTCAGAAAAAAGAGAAGAAAATCTGTGGGACCAAGGCGACTAGTGATCGGCCTGAAAAATAGCATTGGTAGTTATAGCATGGCGTCTATTACTAGAGGGAATAATGCGTACACACATGCATGCAGTGCTTCCACCCCGGGTAAACACATGCATGCACTCCATAGTAGTACAGTACATGGAGAGATAATTGTGGACTTGATTGTGGTTACCACGCCCTAATTAATTGAGCATTAAACCAAACGCGTCTAAAGTCTCTCTGGTGGTGGAAATGCATTGAGAGAAATGCATCATAATGAAGCGTGCCCTGTAAACTGTGACGGAGGGTGGAGTAGTACTCCCTCCATCTAGGTGAGTAAGTCACCTTACGAAATCCAGATTTTCCCAAAACCATAAGGCGTGTAACATTGAATTCTCCTCGATCCCCTCCTAAGCTCATTCACGAGCGCTCTCTTTCCTCCTCATTTCCCTCTGCTGCCTCGTTCTCCTCCCCGTGGAAACCACTGCATGCATTGCGGCTGTGCGTTGATTAGGGAAAAGATTGAAGACAGTTTTGCATGCATGCGTTGATTAGGGAGTACATGGGCCTGCGTGGAGAGCTGAAAAGGCATGGGATTAAATGCTGATTTTGCTTTCCTTTGTCCCGGTGCTGTGATTGGAAGTTTAGGTCATCTCGGTGCTCCTCATCGCCCAATCTAAATCCACCTAGGTCGCACTGCTACTCCTAAGGTGACTTACTCACCTAGACGGAGGGAGTATGAAGGTGCAAAACCAAGTACGCGTACTAGTACTGCACTTGGCTCTTCGCCCCTTCGTGAAGTCGAACAATGATGGTACTCCGCATGTTGGGTACTACAGTGTATGCCTCTGACAATCTGACACCGAATGGACTGATGCATGTCCACCGAGGGTAGGTTGCATTAGTCAAAAGGCGTAAGAGAGCTTCACCTTGTCCTGCAAGCTTCTCCTTGTTCTACGAGTTGACGGGACACACCAAAAAGTAGTGCTAGTCCATACTCCCTCCTTTCTGGTTAATATGGCTTAATATTTTTGTGGGTAAATGAGAGAGCTTTATTCATATATAAGCATTCTTAGGACGATCAGCCAAGACACTGGTCACTAGGAAGCCAAAAAAAGTAGGAAGTGAGGGTTTCATCAAGCCAGCTCTCGGCCACATTCAAAGTGCAGCAAGCACGGTTCGCACGAAGATGCGCCGCAAGGTTTGCTGACCTGTTTACATGCTGAAGAACATAAAAAGAGGAAATATTACTGAGCGCTACTATTTGTAACAGGATATGAGCCAGAATTAAGCGAGAATTGTGGCGAGTGTTCCATGCAATCAACTTCCATTATCACAGGCGAGAACCCTCGAAGAGAACCAAATGTGTTGAAGATTGCTTTATCACATTTCAAAATTATAATAAGAGTGCAGACGCTCCTCCATCCGGTTCCTAGTAGTATAGTGTAGTATGCTTCTGGCAATCTGACACCGAATTAACTGTTGCACGTCCACCGCCTGAGCGAGGGAGAGCTTGCATTAGTGAAAAGTTTCTCCTTGTCCTGCGAGCCACCGCGTGCAAGCTTCTCCCATCCTGCAACCTTCTCCTCGTTCGGCAAGTTGACGGGACACAGCAAAGTAATGCTAGTCCATGCTGCCTCCTCTTCGGTTAACATGGCTTAATTTCAAACAAGATAAATACACTGTCTGTCACTGTATATTTGTAAAAATATGGTCAGTGGACTTCATAATATGCTCATTGCGCTCAATATATATATATTCCGGTGTTCGTACGGTCACTAGCTCACCCTGACTGAGTATGTTTGTGCATGCATGTGTAGGTTGAGCACTTGAGCGTCACCGTGTGTGTTCCGTCGTGTGCTCGGACATGCATGCATTAGGCACGCGCGTTTTTGCGTCCATGTGTACGTGTGACTGTTGCATACACGTAGGGGGAGTACGTGTAGGGGCCACTAAGGAGCAGTCAAATCACACAGTAAGTTAGTCGGAAGAAGCAACCATCATTTCACTCTTGAATGACACGTACGCAATATAAAATGGTTGATATGGAGAGAAAAAGAAAACCACTATACTATACACTAGTAGGGTGCGTGTGAGAGACGGGTCAGGAGGTGAATGACATGTGGCCCCAGGGGGTAGCTGGCCCACCTATCATACAGCCAAAGGCAGGTGCAGTAGAGGGCCGAGGAGTAGTACGAAATCCTACGCACCTACGCACGCTAACCAAGGGCTGAGTGATCACTTGAATCGCAAGATCAGTTGACTAGAAGCTACGCTAGACCCATGGAGGCGATGAGCGCGAGCATCAGCCGGCTGTGCCAGATGGTCCACGACGCCGGCCTGCGGCCCGGCAGGTAGTATTGCTTGAGGCATCCAGGGTGAGGGGCCGCTTGGATGACAGCTTCGCATCCTTGTTCGACGAGGTCCTCATCGGTTTCCTCAACAAGTTCACCGTCGTCAAGAAGCTTGCGGACGACTTTGACGTAAGCCTCTAGCTGACGCGCCCAGCCTCTGCAATGCCCGCCACCCTCAATGGCCATTATGGTAACAACCTCTTCGACACACTGGTGGCCCTGCGACTGCCCGCCGTCGCGCCGGAGAATGTCCACCTCGAGGTCGCGCTCACCGCGCAGCGCCTAGCACAGCAAGACACCATCGACATAATCACCCACGTCTACGCGCAAATCGTCCACAAGGACTAGTACATGCAAGAGGAGGACGATAGGATGTTGACCTTCTTGGAGCACATGGCAACCTTGGACGGCACTGTTCAGAAGCACGTTGAGCTCGACGCCAATGTCGCTGCTCCTCACACGTCGGTTGGTGACCCGGCGCACTAGGGCGTGAGGATGTCATTGAACGTTGATGGATATGTATGTATTTTTATCCTTCCGTCAAATTCATGTAGTAGTATATGATGCTACAGTAATTATCTTACCTTTCGCATCTACTTCATAATTTTCGTACGTACTCCATGCATGAATGGCGCCAGAAGCAAACTTCTCATTACTCTAGGCAAAATCATTATTTTTTATCTATCGGTCGCGCCATGGAGTATAACCAAATTTTACAAGTTACAAGTTCAAAAGGAAAAGCCTGCCGTGTTCGCGTCGCACCCCCACACGGTTGGTCCGGCACGCCGCTCAAGCGGGAATGCGTGTGGTGTTGCATTTTCACTTACAAGTGGGACCGCAGTTGAGCAAACCGACTATCGGCAAACCTCCACCCTGCCCACCGCGCGATGGCTGAGAAAAGAGGACAGGAGGGAGAAGAGATGGCTGTAGCATGGACTCCAAGAAAATTGGTGTCGGATGGGACTCGTGTGGGTGGCGTGTGTCGTACTGCTAGACGCAAATGCTAGTTATGGCCCATGCCACCCCACTATATCGAGCCTATATCGAGGTACGTAGAACAAATTTCCTGTAGTCCGTGCTCAGCCCTCCTCTATCTCTCTTCTCAGCCAGCCAGCGGACGCGTGGAGCCCATCGTCTGTTTGCTCACATGCGGCCCCACATGTCAGTGAAAACGCAAGAGGACCCACTGAACCTGCACATCTTTCACCTCGACGTGCTGGTGATGAAAAACAAATCCAATAAAGATCTTTGGTGGCCGCTTTTGGAGTTACTCAAGAGTAGTAAGATTCTATTTACAGTTTAACCCAAGATGGACATCTCGTGGCTTCAACTACCACTCTATTTTCTTTCATGACATGACTTGGATGCTGGATGTCCCACGTGTCGGCAAAAGGAGGAAGAACCCGACCAAATCTTTGGTTCTGCTCTCAGATTAGACTTGTTGTGCTAACTTAAATTTTTTATTGTGTACTCCCTCCGTTCCAAAATACATGAATTCCATTTGTCCAAAAATGGATGTACCTATATACTAAGACATGTCTAGATACATATATATTTTGACAAATAGAAGGCATGTAGTATTGTGCAATGGAGGGAGTAGAATGGATGCAAGTTTTTATATTGGGAAGAAGAGTACATCCATATATTGATAGAGCGCAATTTAGTAGATGTTACTTTTAGCTGGTATAGAATAGAGGATAGACATGAGACTAGATGCGAGGAAGCAACGTCTACTTCTTTACACTCGAAGAAGAAAGAAGCACGCAAGATCGAGCCTCCGCATGTGAAGCTAGTACAAATAGTGTACTACTATTGTTGATTGGCCTCATCCGATAACCTGTTGCAATGCACGTACAATTATGTATTCGGAAAATATTTTTTGCCTCGTCGCACCACTCACTCAGAGAAGCGACTCGAAAGCCATTCATAAATTTAGTAAGTTTATCACATGCATATCATTTTATTACATAGAACAACATGTCATCAACCCACATCGACAACGAGGATACATTATAAATACTAAAGTTTTCACCACACAACAAATAAAAAGCCATGAAATGAACTTCAACTCAACCATTCCGCGGCGTTGGAAACGCTTGCTTTGAACCACAAGTGATTCTCTGGGACAGGCCATCCTTTGTCGATCTGGAGACCAACGCAGGACTGATCATCCAGGCTGAAGCGGCCTACTATATCAGTACCAGAGTAGGGAACCACCCAAATGTCTGAGGTATAGACACAGTTGCTTCTCATAAATGTGTCAACAATAGTTGGATCGCCTTTCACCATCATCAGATAGTTTTGTCCAAGGAAGAGCGAGTTTTCTCCAAGACTAACAATTTTGTGCCAGGGAGAAGGAATTGGCGCTAGCACCCTAGTATCCATCCCGAATACCATGCAACGGGTGTTGGAATAGGTCCGGAGAGTGCGACCATGGGAGACTACACCTGCTTCCTTAGCAGTAACATCATTAGTGGGCTGTATACACACAAGAAGAGGTGATCCATCGGAATTAGTTGTCAGGCGCCGCACAGTATATCGGTGCTGCTCGTCCTCATGCTCGTGTTCATCACCATCGTCATCTCCCCCTTGGTTATAAAAATCTTCAAGTACAGGTGGTGGGATGTTCACAGGACCTTGGAAACACAAGAAGAAGGTTAATTGGTAAAGGGAAACTTGCTAACCCGCATGCATGTGGATGAAACAATTATAATTATGATGGAAGACAAACATACCAAAACAACGAGGATGCCATGCATAAAGAGTGCCACGAGTGGTGGCAGCAAACACAAGGCCCTCATATTGAATTGCATCACAGTACTCCTTCATGCACAGAAACTGATTTTTGAGCAATATCCATCGAGTGAAACCATCAAGGACGGCAACAAGCTTGTCGAAGATAGTACAACATCATAGTTTTTGTAATTCCAAGAGCGGTCGGGAACTCGACAAATTGCTATCTTTCGTAGGCGACAGTCACCATGATCATATTTGAACGTGCGTACATTACCGGTGTGCTCAACCTTTGGGCAGTGTGCTGAGATTTTTGGAAGTGGAACCCGGTGACGAGTGTACACATTCACAAGTTCCCACTCGCAGTTGGACCCAATGTAAACAACCCAATCTCCATTTGTGCCAGCCCAAGCCTTGCCCTCAAGCAATGGCATCTTAACATCACACGTATCATTATCAAGCAGCATCAACTTGCACAGGGCGAGGCCTCCGTCATGCCGGCGCCAGTCATCAGGGTCACGACGAAGAAGATAGGGGAGATCAAACCTCTCCTTGACCCTTGGATTCCTTGCAATGATGTTATTAGTTGAGTCGAGAATGGGCTGGAACGAACCTGCCATGCTAGCCGAGGTGATGACGTCGCACCGATCAATGAGTTCCTCCACCACGTCATCTTTCAGATCAGGGCAAGAATAACGAGGTCGTTTCCGGCCCGTTCCCTCCATGGAGAAGACGATCGAACAATGGCAGAAGAAAGGGTGAAGGGCTGAAGAAAAATGGAGGAGGGAGAGGAGGAGCGTGCGGCAGCAGTTCCAAATCGAGAGGGAAAGGCGAAGAGTTGGTGGACGGTTGCGAGTTTGCCACGGTTCATGAAGAGGCGCCCCGGCCTGCACGTCCATTCGGAAATACTCCTACTACTCTCCATTGTCTCACTGATATGTTGGAACGGGATCACATGTCAACGAAACATGGTGTGTAATTGCTCGTATAAAATGTGATCTGGCCGCGTTGGCCCGAGGTGCCGCATTAGTTATCGACCTTTATTTTTTTAATGGCGTGCCGATCAGTTTTGAAGCACGACTAACTGGTACTGTAGGCAGAGAAAATATAAAGTACTCTACCACTACCCCACCTCCAGTACTAGTAGTATAAAAAAGATATATATAGGCTGGAGCTTCAACGCTTTCTTGCTAAGGGATGCCCACTTGCTTCTCACACTACCACCCTCTCTCCAGATCTAAAAAAGACGGCCCCTCTCTCCCTCCTCACCGGTGGTCACAGATCCACCGGGGAAGAAAAGGACGTGCAGCGTTGGCGCACTCATCATCGGCGAGCGAGGTCACGCACTAACGACAAGGCCGTCCTCTCAGACCTAGCGCCCGCGCGGGATGGCCTCCATCCCCAAGCTCGCTGCCGTAGTGTGTGCGGAGGACGACGACCATAAGCGAAGCCACTTCCCGCCGACCCTCAGGTATGCTAACTCTTTTCGAGCCATAACCTTGTTCTATTGCCCCATCTGCTACGTCGTTGCATGTGGATCTTTTTCCACTCCACAATCTTCCCAATTTGCTATCCTCTACTCTGCTGGCCACACAGACGAAAACCATAATTTGCATTATTAAAGGAAACCCTACTTCATGCAGACTAATCCATGTCTGGGTTGAATAAGGAAAGGAAGGGAGACTGTACTGTCCAAGAGAGTAGGCATCGAACCCGCATCTAGGTTGAAAGGGGGAAAATCAGTAGCTAAGGAATGAGTCTCGTGTCTCTTGGTTGAAGAAGGGTAGAAAGGCATGACAACGCAATAGAGAATGACCAGGTCGATCGGTTTGTTGTCCTCGCATAGGAAAAAGGTGGCTAAAGAGAACAAAAATGGGACCGTAATCCACATATGCTGCCTGGATATTTGTTGCTCTGCGCAACCATACCTCCCTCACCGCTCTGCGTACGTGGAGGTACATCGTACGGGTGCCTCGCATGCACTTATTGACACTTTTTTCCTATTAGTATAACGCCAGCAGTCAAGTCAAGCAATGCTACTACTAAAGTGATGCCACATTTAACTAATGCCGCTCTTAGTCTAATGCCACCCATAAATTTAAGCAATGCCATTTAATGTCACTGGATTATTTCAGGGTTAGCTGTTGATTGTGGATGTATTAAAGATTTTTCAGCTATAAGGCATTCTAATGCTGTTGCACAGCCAGTATACCAACGATGAAACTTGTTACTCCCGTCAGATTTTTGCACTGTTAGTGCTTATAGATTACATACCTCACTTTCATGTGATAAGTTAATTTTTTTGTATAGTGTCACCAAAATGCCAAGGCGCTGATGTCATTTTATTTTAGTTAAACTGCACAGACAATTATGAAGACAAGAGGAAAGGTCAAGAGTGGCCACCTCCTCCTCCGGCTGTTCTCTTGAGGAGGTATGTATGTTTGTCTATAATGCCTGTCGACTACATACCTGACATCATGATGTAATGTTAAGTCATTCCCTTTTGTACAGTGTCACTGAATTGTCAAGGCGGTGATGGCACTTTATTTTAGTAGAACTGCACAAAATTTGCTTAAAAGAAGAGGAAAGGTCAGGAATGGCTCACTTTTCTAGAAAAAACTATGTATGCCTTCCTCACATCAGCCGTTGTTGCTTCATTTATTCCTTCAAACAGGTGGTTAGAAACAGTCTTGCTACCTTTTCCCATTAAGAAATTGGAATGCTTATATTTGTGAGTCTATGCTTCAACTAGTGCCACTTTTAGAGTAATCACACTTTCAATATCTATGCAAACAGGGATGCTTGATTTTAGTGGAACTGCACAAAAAGTCCAACTGGTTCAACATTAGGAGCATGTTTTTTCCCAACCTTTATATCCAATTGGTGGCACTATGAGCTGTTCATTACAAAGGTACATGGTTTGCTACTATCTTGCTACTCTTTTTGTACTGTCATTAGATAGTAATATTAGTGGTTTGCATGTGAATTTATTGGCAGGGTGGACCTACATTGGAGGTGCAGGACAGGATTCAATGATTGGATGCTCAATTTCGGTTGTATCGATTTCACCTCTTCCATCACTGCGAACATGGCTATCCTTGGTCCAATGAAGAATAGGCGCTATATTTCTGCTCTGAACCAACAAATCTATTCAGTATGAAATTGTCCAGGGCAAAACATAACTGTATCAGATTGTCCAGTGCAGAGCATGACAGATGCTAAGCGGAAGAGACATGTTTAAACCGAAAATACAAGGTGTGGTATATGTTTACTAGCTGCTTGATATTTGTGTAGACAGAGATGTCTGCCCGTTGCTATTTGGCAAACCAACAAAGTGCCCGCAATTTTGGTTGAACTGCACAAGAGAATAGTATAGTCACTGCATGCAGTGCCATTTGAAAATAGACACAGAAAGATTGGATAGTCACTTCATGGACTGCAGAAAAGTAGTACTGTACTATTTATTGGCCAACACTAGGTGCTGCATTGCTTTGGTCTGATTATACAATGGACATTATTTTGCCTAAGTTAAAGTTTGTATTCCGAAAATAGTCTCGCAGTGTGATCAAGGGAAGACCAAATCATATTGCAGTGCATGTTACTCCATCATGTCTGGTTCATTCTCATGGTTCCAGCTGTTGGTGAAACCACTTATGTTTGCAAGAGGAACTATAGACTTCACAAACATATTTGTCTTTCAGTCTATACTGAATGTTGGCCAATAGAAGCATCCATGTTAGTAGGAAGAACAGATGTTTTTTCTAGATCTTTGCTTTTGGAGCTACATATTTGTATATGATCTATGAGTCATTGAGATGCATTAACATGTTGATCTTATGTATGGGAATCGTACTAGTTAGTTTTAGTTGCGACGCAAGATCCGAAGTGGCTGATCTTTGCTTTTGGAGCTACATATTTGTATATGATCTGTGAATCATTGAGATGCATTAACAGTTACTTATTTCTATTCGCTCAGTGTTTACAAGTTTCTGATCGATCACTAGCTACCCTACAAATGCACTCCTGACAGTTTTATTTGCGACGCAAGGTGTGAAGTGGCAGTTTTTTGAATAAAAATGCCTACCTCTGAAGAAACTGACAAGCTCGTACGCAAGAAAGTGCCTCCTTATTTCAAGCCCATAGAAAAAATGGCTCCTCCTAGTGGATTTCTGACATCTGGGTCCCATGCCATTGTCAACATAGTCAATAAACGAGAGAATTGCACAACGAGCGGCTGACACCAGGGACCCGGCAGCTCGCCTAGTTATTTTTGTTTTGGGTTAATTTGATAAATGCCACTCCAAATCTGGTGTATCCGAGAAATGCCACTGCAATTTCCAAACTTTGAAAAATGCCATTTCATGCCATTTCTAGTGGCATTTTTCGAAGTCTGGAGTGGCATTTTTCAAAGTTTGCAAACTGCAGTGGCATTTTTCAAAGTTTGCAAAAATTGCAGTGGCATTTTTCAAAGTTTAGAAATTGCAGTGCCATTTTTATGAATCGCCATAATTGGAGTGGCATTTATCTAATTTGTTTTTGAGACGGAAGCAGGGTGTCAACTGGGTTGTGCGGGACACTCTGGCCTGTCTAGACATCCTTTTCTTTTATGTTTACCACATACCAGCCCAGTAGTTTTTTTCTTTCTGAAAATGGCTAGCCCAGTTTTTTTGTGATTTGTCAAGTAAGTCGCTTTATCAGGCCTGTTGGGCTGCAAATCTTTCAAGACGAGGGGAGTGGCCTATTATTAGAAATGGGCTGTACATTTTTAAAACACATCAAACTGGCAATTATTTTCAAATATCTTTTTTTCATTTCAAGATTTTAAATTGCATTGATTTTTATGCGTGAACAATTTATTGGATTTTATATTGATATACATTTATTTTTAAAATCAGCCTGAATGTGACTTGAAATTTCGGGATTAAAAACAGTTCAGACCGCACCGACATATGCAAAATTTTGTATAATTTTTTAACCGTGGCCACAATATGGGCTGTAATGCTAACATAAAGAATATGGGCTCCAAAAAACCCATAAGAATTAGCAAATGGGCTGTAAATTATTTGAAATAATGGGAGATGGGCTGTATGCTGTTTTCCACATATTTGAGGCTTTCCACAGATGGCCTGTATACTGTTGGATGTCCATCCAACGGCCGTCGTGCTTCTTCAATCTCTGCTCTTCCTGCTCCAGCCACTCAAACAAGCGCCGGCGGGACTGCCTGCTCCCTCCTCCCCGCGGCCGGCTGTGCTGCCGCGCAGGCCTCACTGCCCCACAATACTCCCATCGCTGGCCCACAACCCTCTACTCACCACACCTGCTGTTATTCTCCGGCAACGGCAGACGAACCAGTAAACCCTTATACAGTCGTACTCCCCTCCGCGTGGGAAACAAAAACAACGGCCGAGTCTTCCCTGCCTCCGTGTCATTCCCTTCCTAGGCCTCACCGTTGTCCACCGCCCTGGTGCTCTCGGCGTGGCGTGGTTAGCATGGTCAACGACCGACATGCATCTGAAGTGGACTGTATGTGGAGAGTCTGACAGCTGGATCCACGGCCGCATGCAACGAAACGCCTCCTTATTACGCGCAAAATAACGATTTCCTCCACCTGACATCTGGGACCCACTGAAACGGCCTCTGTATTTCGCGAAAAAAACGTTACCGTCGCTGACAGCTTGGACCCACCAGCTATATCTTCGCACGCAAGGAAGTGCCTCCTTATTACGCACAAAAAAATGAATACTCCCCCTGCTAGCTGGGACCCAATATAGTGGGCCTACTAAGTTGACGGGGACGAAGGGCTTTGTTAACTTAGTCAATATGCATGATTCTAGCTTGACTGACCGTACGATGTCCATCCAACGGCAGTAGTGCTTCTTCAACCTCTGGTCTTCTTGCTCTAGCCGCCCAAACCAGCGCCATTCGTGCCGCCTGCTCCTGCCTCCCGTGGCCGGCTGTGCTGCCGCGGAATCCTCACCGCCCCCATAATACTCCCACCGCTGGCCAGGCCATCCCTCCACTCCACTCACCCACACCCCCTGTTATTTTGCGGCGATAGCAACGCAGCAGAACTAGTGAACCCTCGTACTCCTCTCCGCGTGGGCATCCACTGCCGCGTCTTCCCCGGCTCCACGTCATCCCCTTCCTAGGCCTCGCCATCGTCCAGCGCGGTGGTGCTGTCGACGCGCCATGGTTAATGTGGTCAACGACCGAATTCCATCGAAAGAATATTGTACGTGGAGAGGCTGGCAGCTGGGTCCACGGCAGCCGCAAGGAAGTGCCACCTTATTATGCGAAAAATAATTATTCCTCCACCTGACAGCAGGGACCCACCAGACGGGCCACCAGTATTTTGTGAAAAAAATCATTTCCCCCTGACTGCTGGGACCCACCGGACGGGCCACCGTATTTCGCGAAAAAAACATTCCCCCGCTGTCAGCTCGGACCCACCGGAAGTGCCTCCTTATTACGCACAAAAAATGAATACTCCCTCGGCTAGCTAGGACCCACCTTGGTGGGAGGCTGACTTGTGGGCCTACTAAGTTGACGGGGACGAAGGGCTTTGTCAACTTAGTCAATATGAACGATTCTAGCTCCAGTGACCGTACGATGTCCATCCAACGACCATAGTGCTTCTTCAACCTCTGGTCTTCTTGCTCCAGCCGCCCAAAGCAGTGTCGGTCGTGCCACATGCTCCTGCCTCCCATGGACGGTTGTGCTGCCGAGGAGGCCTCACCGCCCCCTACTATTCCCACCGCTGGCCAGGCCCTGCGGAGATGGCAGCCTCACACCGCAGCCGAACCAGTGAACCCTCATACTCTTCTTCGCGCGCGCGCGGGCCTCCACTGCCGCGTCTTCCCCGGCTCCCCGTTGTCCCCTTCCTAGGCCTCGCCGTCGTCCACCGCTCTGGTGCTCTCGGCGCGGCGTGGTCAATGTGGTCAAGGAACGACTTCCATCGGACGTGAACTGTACGTGGAGAGGCTGACAACTGGGTCCATGGCCGCAGCAAGGAAGTGCCTCCTTATTACGTGCAAAATAATTATTCCTCCACCAGACAACGGGGACCCACCAGACAGGCAACTGTATTTCGCCCCCTGACTGCTGGGACTCACCAGCTACATCTTTGCAGGCAAGGAAGTGCCTAACAGTCGGGACCCACCTGGTCGAACCGTATGTAGCGTTGTCATTCTGGTCGCGAACGTGTACGTACATATATACTGGTGGATGTAGAGGCGCGCACGTGTCGTAGTAGAGGCAGCCAGGGTGCAAGAAAGAAAATACGGCCACGTATGTGTACATACGGGCGGGGTCTCGAACGCCTACTCGCGCATACGTATGGCGAGGGCTCGTGTACATGGCTGGGTCGGAACAGAGAAACAGCGTCGTCGTCGTGTTCATGGGTCAGAATGGAATGCATGGTCGTGTTCATTGGGAGGGCTTGGATAGAAGAGGCGATGGAAATGAGGCCTGGAGTATCGCACAACAGAGGAAACAGACCTCCTACGGTCGAAACGGGGGTCCTGTTGATCGGGAGGGGTGTGGCGTACCGCACAACGGAGGAAACGGACCTCCTATGTTCAGAACGGGGTCCTGTTGATCGGGAGAGGTCTAGCGTACCGCAAAACGGAGGAAACGGTCCTCCTACGGTTGAAACGGGGGTCCTGTTGATCGGGAGGGGTGTGGCGTACCGCAAAACGGAGGAAACAGACTTGTGTTGGAGCGCTACGGTTTAAGCGGGGGTCCTGTTCATCGGGAGGGGTGTGGCGTACCGCAAAACGGGACTCCACGGGATACTATTCATCTCCACCTTCGACCCCCCAGCCTCCACGAGCTACTGTTCATCCACCGTCGACCTCCTCCAGCCTCCACGGGCTCCTGTTCATCCAGCCTCCACCGCGCGCTACTCCACCGGCTACTGTTCAACCACCCCTCCACCGTCTACCAGTCATCCAGCCCTCCACACCACGGGGTCCTATTCAACCACCCCTCCACGGGCACCCCTCCACCGTCTACTATTCATCCAGCCCTCCACGGGGTGGTCCTGTTCATCTAGCCCTCCACAGGGTCCTGTTCATCCAACCCCAACTGGCTCGATTTATCGGGGTCCTGTTCATCCAGAGGCAACACCACGGGGTCCTGTTCATCCACCCCCACCGGGAACTATACATCCAAACCCCCCCCGCAACGCTCACTGTTCATCCAGAGGCAGCATCGATCGGCTTCAGTTAGCAGTAGTAGCGAAGGAATCGCTCGATCGGGTTCAGTTAAGAGCCATCGATCGATCGCTTGGGTTTAGTAACGCATAGCCTGCAGTGCAATCACTCGGGTTCAGTTAGAGCCCAATGCCTCGCTCGGGTTCAGTTCGAGCCAACGCCTCGCACACACGCGCGTACGTGTACGAGAGAAACGTGCATCGCTCGGCCCCCGACCTCCCACCGTAACCGGGAACTCCCCGAAATTTTCCTCCCCCTCGCTTCTACCATGGTTTTTGACGTCATGGACGGACCAAAGAATGTCATGCAGCTGCGTCTCCGGCCCGCCCAGGACGAAAAGCCCATTTTCTGTCATGATTTTTTGTCATAGAAGTAGGAGCCCACCACATCTATGATGATACCAGGTTTTGTCACAATTATCATCATAGAAGTGTCATATGTATGACAGAAAAAAATTTCGTTTGGCCCAAAATGTCACGGATGTGTCTTTTTTTTAGTGATAGCATGATATAATTCACAGACATGATGATTGGCTAAACAGAATGGAATTGCATAATTCACATATATAATACCTTTGCAACAAGATATCATTGTACAATTCACATATATAATGTCTTGCAACAAGATGGCAATGCATAATTCACATATATGGTAATTAGACACTGAACAGGTGGCATTCACACAAAGCATGTCTAAACTAATCAAATGACATAGCAATGCGAGACACCATACACACGATATGAGCAACATAACCTTGCTAAGTTAGAGCATACACCTCGGAGGGGGGGGGGAATAGGACTGGTCATCTGTCTCCGAATCCTCCTCAGAGGAGCTATCCGTAACCAGTGAGATATGCGCTTTGTCAGATAGCATAGTCTGCTCTGAAGACCTTATTTTCACTCCAGAATTTGCCATCACCGTGTCAAATCGCTGATGCACATGAAGAGTAGTTGAATGTACTAGCATTGTTGACAAATGTAATATGTAACGAAAAAAAGGATGGCCTGATATAATTTACATATAAGATGACTGGCTAAGCAGGATGGCATTGCAAAATTCACATATATGATGCCTGGCTAAACAAGATGGCGTTGCATAATCCACATAAACGATGAATAAACTAAACAGATGGCATTCGCACAAAGGATGTCTAAACTACGCAGATGACATATTTGATGTATAAAGTAAGCAATGCAAGACACCATATGCATGATATAACCAACATCAGCATGCCAAGTTAGAGCGAAGACCTCATGGGGTAAATAAGAGTTGTCTTCTCCTTCTGAATCCCCCTCAGAACAGATATCTTCCTCTCGATTACAATCCGAAATGCATGGAGGGGGGCTGCCTTTGCGCCTACCTTGGAGCAACGTCTGCATGAAATTTTATTGCCATGCAAGGCTCGTCTATTTTGCTCTACATGTTCAGTTCCATTATTTACAACAATTGTCATGCATAGAACATAGTGAGATTATGTAAGGAGTGCATGCAGAAATCAAGAGTGATGGTAGCAACCTGTGGATAGACCCAAAACCAATAATAGCAGGCAGATAATGGCTTCTGTTAAAAAATACAGATAATGGCTTCTTTACTGTTTGTTTCCCACCCAACATGAAACTCATAGTAGACACCGGAGATTAACCAGATACTAGATAAATACTATTGATGGCGGCCCCGATATGTACACCACAACCATTTAAAAACTCAAGTTTGACCATTAGTTTGGAGCTGACTCAGAGTCTAATCGGTGAACATGACAATAAAGTAGCATGTAATATTAAGTGATGCATAACGTAAGCAGACACGAAAGAGTGCGACCTCTCTTGCGGACCTGTGTAGTCCTCGAGGCCATCAGCTCGTTGATGATGGTAATGCAGTTTTCATGGCTGCTAGCGGCGGGGAAGAACATCTAAGGCAGTGAAAGACAGTCTGGAGGTCGGATCCCTGTTGTGCTGGATCCTTCTGTCATTGGAGCAGCTGAGTTGGGGTGGACGATGGCGCAGCAGGAGCGGGACAAACCACGCAAGGTTTTCTTTGACAACTATCTGTAAGAGAAGTAATTCTGTAAGGGTCATTTGAATTGGAGGATTCCAACAATGCAGGGATAGGAAATAGACAGGAATAGTATAGGAATGCACGTGCAAAACAGAGAATTTAAAAACACAGGATTTCTGCCAATCTGGGTGTTTGATTCACAACAACTGGAAGATCACAGGATGCAAAGAATCATGGTGAGATTAAGTCAAACCACAAGAAAATGTACGGTTATAATGCTATTATGCTACTATCTCTTAGTCTTGTGCTTCATGAATAGGAATTTGAAAAGGAGGACAAGTGAAAATTAAAATTCCTACGTTTTTTCTTTCAAGGAGACACTAAAGGAAAAAATCCGTGTGCTCAGTGGACAATATATATAACATGTAGAGTAAAAAAGAGATGCAACAAGTGTACAACCTCTTTGGCGAAGCCATGTCGATCTCAGCGTGATTGGGTTGGCCGGTGAGGATGCTCCGGCTGACTTTGCTGTCGGAGGAGGGGAAGAAGATCTTAGGCATCTGGAGATGGAGCCCGAGGTACTGCTCCACTGTGATGGAGGGTTTCGTTGTTGGAGCAGCTCCGTTGAGTTGTACGACGCCGAGGCTGAAGCAGGACAAGAGAGACAACGAACAACGTTAACCTGAGTGGAATTCTAATAGCATCTCCTATACATGACGTAAAATACATAACCACAAAGTGCTAGATGTAAAATACATCAGCTGCTCATCTCTGAACTTAACTGTCGAAACTGAACTTAACTGTCGAAACTGAACTTAACCGTCAAAACTGAATTTTGCTGTCGAAACTGAATTTTGCTGTCGAAACTGAACGCACTAGCAAGGTGAGGCTACACGTCGGTCGACTGACTTTTTCATCTCTGGTCAGTCAATTTTGTAGCTGTTGGATACGAAATCAAGGGCCTGCAGTTCATCTTCAACCTCCACCCCCCTGAGCCGCCAGCCACCACCAGCCAAACAGCAGCCCCCCGCCGCCCGCGGCCGGCGGTGCGCCGCCCCGCCCGCCTCGAAAACACTCCCCACCGCCGGTCCGCCGCCGCCCCGGCCATCCCTCTAGGCCCCCCGTGCCGAGCTTTTTCTTCGACGATCCCCACGCCACCGCCCCGCCAATGCCCCGACAAAACCATAAATGCATAAAGCTGGCAGATAGAATTAAATAACTCGGCTTACTTAAGAGCAATAGGAGCAAGAGCAATAGCAAGAGCAGACCAGGCAGGGGACTGAGATTAAGAGTAGAGCAGCAGCATGAGCGAGAGCTAAAGCAGCAGCAGCTCCTACTGATGTGGACGTCGCCGCCGAGGGAGCGACGCCGTGGAGGAAGTGGCCGGTGACGCCGCCGTGGATGGAGCCGTGCCGTGTCGGCTCGGGACCGAGCGCCGGCAGCACCGTGAGATCGAATCAAGAAGAAAATGCGGCGATTAGTGTACTACCTCTTTGGTGGCGCTGATTAGGCCGCAGCTTCATCTGAGGAAACAGTGATGATGATGCTCTTCCAGTGGTGCAGGTGAAGACGGCGCTGTGGGAATGGAGGTGGCGCGAAAGACGAGGGGAACGTCGGGGCAGCTCCTTGGAGGAGGAGGACAGGGTGGCTGAACCGGCGTGTCGGATTTCGGGTTCCGGCAGACCCTTGAGGTTCGAACACTAGGGTGCGCGCGGAGATTTCGCCTCCTACCTACCTGCACTCCTCTGCCCTACTAGGATGTAAACTAAGGAAAGAACAACATAAGAGACACATGGTTTATACTGGTTCGAGCCACCGTTGTGGTGTAATACCCTACTCCAGTGTGTGGTGTGGTGGATTGCCTCTTGGGCTGATGATGATGAACAATACAAGGAAGAACAGCCTCACGAGGGTCTGTTCTTGGCTGGGGTGATGAACTGCTGGGAGGAGTTCAGTCACCTTTCTCTCTCTCTCTTTCTGATCGAAACCCCTCTCTAAAGAGCCTCCTTCCTCGAACCCTCTCTCTCCTTCTCTTCTTCTTCGGACCTCCTGTCACGACCGGTTTTCCAATAAAAATATTTATTGAGAAACCAATCTTTTGAGTCCAGTATGAGAGAAATCCTCCTCACTGGTAGACAATTTCTTGATACAATAAGCCAGTAGCAAAAAATATATTACAGGGTCGAACTACGGTTGCTCAACCAAATTATTACAAGCACACCAATAATTATACATAATGGCGGACATGACACAGTGGTGTGGAGGCATACTACTGACTCTAGGATAGGGCGGTGGTGGAAAAACACAGCGGGGAGAGAAATACAAGATTCTAAGTCTATCATCTCATCGAGCGTCGAGGTGAGGCTCGATGAATTTATTTGTTAGCGGAAGCGGATATAAAATAGTGACCAAATCCAGGGTCGCACGAGACTGACTGGGACTCCTCTAAGTGTCGGACTCGCTAACAAACTCTTCATCCATGAGATCGCCTTCGTCATCATCTGGCCAAATCAACAAGCCAGTGAGTACTTTGAAAGTACTCGCAAGACAGTTCGGACGTAAGATATAACAAATGCATGCATGGATGCGACATGAATAAATTCACCAATGTACATTTTCAAAAATTAGCATAACAAGGTAAGTAAAAGGGAAACGGCGGTAGTCCGCCTGAAATCCCAACAGAACATAAATAATTACCGATCGGGTGTCTGAAGTGACGCCTCGAAAGATGAACAAATAAATATAAGGAAAAAGATGCCACAGTCGGGCGTCTTAGCGACACCACATAAAGGGCTTAAAAAGAAATACCTCAGTCGGACGTCGGGGCGACGTCACAGAAAGGGCTTTAAAAGAAATGCCACAGTCGGACGTCGGGACGACATCACAGAAAGGGCTTTAAAAGAAATGCCACAGTCGGACGTCGGGGCGACATCACAGAAAGGGCTTTAAAAGAAATGCCACAGTCGGACGTCGGGACGACATCACAGAAAGGGCTTTAAAAGAAATGCCACAGTCGGACGTCGGGGCGACATCACAAAAAGGGCTTTAAAAGAAATGCCACAGTCGGACGTCGGGACGACATCACAGAAAGGGCTTTGATTCACAAGTAAATAATACTCATAATAAACATTTAATTCATGAGAATAAATGGGTTAGTCCATCCACAAGAATATTCAATTAACCAGAATTAGCACTCATGCAAATCACCGGAGTCTCTGTCATCAAAACTGACATTTGATTAGGATAAGATAATATCGATCTAGGACATGGAATAGATGATTTGGAGGAAATATATGACTCTGCAGAGTTTGTACAAAATTGTTCCCACAGCCAACGGATTTCCGTAGTCACGATGGACTAGTTCCGTTTACGGTATTTCAGAAGAAAACACAGCTAACCAGTACACACCCATCCTACCTCTCGATGCTAGGAATCACCCTAGACATCGTCCAAGAAAAACTTTTGAGACGGGGAGATCACAATCTCGAATAGCCTTGGATCAAATTTATATACGCGCGCTCTAAGGGGTGCCCCCCTCTCGGTCCCAACCGGAAACACCCATGCCCCCTGACCGGATGACTGGCTTTAATCCAGGGCCATGGAACCATCATCACGGCCTCTCCTTTTGGTGTGTACCAGAAAAGCGGTTTGCAACTTACTAAACCATATTCCTTGCGGAAAACATGTGGTAGTACAGGGAAAGAAATGAAAGGAACTGGACCGATACGGTTTGACACTGAAGTCACATAGTCTGGCATAAGACTGGCATGCTACAACACTACCATCTTACCCATCCTCATGCCAACACATGGCCATTCATACTCACATCCATCCACTTATGGATCATCGAACTCACTTACCTCATTATCGCATAAAATGACATTCATCGATATGCTTCTCAACATGCCATGAAACTAGCTAAATGCAAAACATGCCAAGACACTCATCATATCAAAAGTTCAAACATGCTTGCCTGGTTCAGAGTAGTCGGAGCCTAGCTCGGTGAAGTTCGCGGCTCCGTCACCTCCTTTGGTATCTACGGCATAAAGAAAATATATACGCTATCGTAAATACCAAGGAGTGCACAGAAAGTATACCAAATATTTTTCAAATAAATCTGATAAAAAACTAGACAAAATTTTGAAGAGAACAGAAAAAGAATCAATCAAAAATACTTTTCTGCTTAAAAGTTATAAGGGTTTTGGCCCAGGGACTAATCTGTAATGAAACAGAAGATTTCCAGGGGCTAGCTTATAAAAATAGAAAACGCTTCGGCAGAAACTACGCCAGCCCAACGGGAAAACGTACTTTGCCCGAAGGCGCTTCCAGAAAACGCTTCAACAGCGAGAGCAGAGAGGCCGACGGTGGGGTCCCACGCGTCAGGTTTGAATTTCAAAAGGGGGGGGCGAAGCTCGTCGGCGCCCGAGAGCCGCGGTGGTCGCCGGCGGCGATCCACGGCGAGGTAGGGGGATCGGAGGGTACCTCCATGCTCAGGGCGCCATTCCGCGTCGGTTGGTGGTGGTGGTGGTCGCCGGCGAGTACCACGTCGACGGCGAGCTTTGCTCTGGCGGACGGCGGCTCGGGTGGTCAAGGAACTCGTCGGAGAGAGCTGCAGAGATCAAATTGACGAGGGGTTAGGCTCCTGGTAGATAGAGAGGATAACAGACGGGGTTTGGGCGCCGGAGGTGGCCTCACTGGAGCGAATCGGGGTGGCGGCCGAGGCGGATCGGGGCGGCCGGAGTTGGGGGAGGAGACCTCCTCGGGGTCCCCCTAGTGGCCTGGCGTGGCGTTGGAGAGGAGTGGGGATGAGGCGTGCACGAGGGTGAGCTCGGGGGTCCTTTTTATAGGCAGCCCGAGGCGGTTGCCGTGAACGGGGATCTCCGCCGAGTGATTACGGCGGTGCCGGGGATGTGCAGGGGGATTAGGGGCTAGGGCTTCATCGTTGAGGTCCACCGGTCCCATTTAGGCGCTAAACGGGCTGGAACTTGGTGCTGAGGGTGAGCTCGACGGAACGGGGGTGGCGCGGCACGTCGGCGGCAGGGAGCACGTTCCGTGCTTGCCGGGCCACGGCGACGGTGCCACGGGCGTGCGCTGGCACGGCAGGGACACCCGGAGAGCCAAGGGGCTTTGGGCGGCGCCGGGTGGCGTGGCGAGAGTGCTCGGGCCCTTGTTGGCCGCCACGGGAGGTGCAGCCACCGCAGAAGCTCCCAACGCCGGCGAGGCTCGCTGCTACCGACGCCAGGAAGGCTCCACGCACGCGTGTGAAGCTCCGGACAGGAGGGAGAGGCTGCGAGGAACGTGCCAAGTGCAATGTCTACGCGTGAGAGGAACTGACGAACGCAAACGACACTGAAACTGAACTTTTCTGAATTTTGAACAGCAGCAGTGCATGCAAGGTGTTCGACAGAATGAAATTGGCATCTAGGGATTTTTCCTTGAGCTGAAACTTGGTGGAGTGGCTTCTCATTGCTCAAGTAGGCTGCCTGAATTTTGGTGGAATTTTTGGGGAAGTGTAGATATGAATTTCATCAAATTTGGCAAATCAGGTCCAAACTTGCAGAGACTGAATTTTGAAAATTTTGAAAAGAGGAGGAGTGGATCAAGATGGTTCTGGGTTGTGGGTACAAAGGACTATCCAGGAGAGTTGGTTTGAGGTCAAAACTCAAATGCAATATGGTACTTGCTTTGAAAATCCCTCAGGCTCCAAATAATTATCAGATTTGTTTTGAGAGGAAAAATAATTAGAATAAAATCCATAACTTGTTTGGATTAGTTGGGACAGAGGACTTAGGTTGATCACAAGGTGTAGGGGAGGTTTTGGAGGGGTTTTACCACATGGGAACAATGCAAAGTCAAGGGTGGTTCCAAGATATGAAAATCCCCAAATTTTCATGGAGTTTCATTTTAAAAGAAAACAATTTAAACTCAAAAAAATAAATTTGAGAGAGAACCAACAGAGAAGAAGTTTCAAAAGATCAAACACCAAGGTTTGAAAAAAAAATATCCTTGCCAAAGCAAAGGAAGTTTTTAAGTGGAAGGTTTTTCTCTGGGTTGTTTACGTACTTCCTTAATTGAGAGACGTGGAACACGTCGTGAATGTCGGACAAGTCTTCGGGTAAGTCTAGCTGGTAGGCTACAGTGCCTCTTCGTGCCACTATGCAGAATGGTCCAATGAATCTTGGTGCTAACTTTCCTTTAATCTTAAACCGTTGCAATCCTCTCATCGGGGACACTCTCAGGTATACGAACTCACCGGGTTCGAAGCTGACCCTACGATGTTTCTGATCATAATAACTCTTATGTCGACTTTGAGCGGTCTTAAGTCGGTCTCTAATTAGCTTGACCTTTTCCTCGGCTTCTCTGAGCATGTCTGGTCCGAAGATGCGGCTGTCCCCGGTCTCTGACCAATTTAACGGGGTTCGACACCTTGGTCCGTATAAGGCCTCAAATGGTGCCATTTGTAGGCTGGCCTGGTAGCTATTGTTATAGGCGAACTCGGCGTATGGCAGGCTTTCTTCCCAACTGGTTCCATATGTGAGGACACATGCTCTCAGCATGTCTTCTAAAACCTGGTTTACGCGTTCCGTTTGTCCATCAGTCTGTGGGTGGTATGCGGTACTGAAGGCTAGTTGGGTTCCCAGAGCTTGTTGTAAATGCTCCCAAAATCTTGAGACGAACTGAGTGCCTCTGTCGGATATTATAGTCTTCGGGACACCGTGCAGACAAACTATGCGGGAGAGATAAATCCTGGCAAGCCTCTGAGTGTTGTAGGTCGTCTTCACTGGAATAAAGTGTGCCACTTTGGTCAACCTGTCAGTGATGACCCATATGGCATCATTCCCGTGTCGTGACCGAGGTAGTCCGACAATAAAATCCATCCCTATTTCATCCCATTTCCACTCAGGTATTTTGTTAGGTTGCAGTAGTCCGACTGGTCTCTGATGTTCAGCTTTTATGCGTTGACATGAGTCGCAACATGCAATGAAGGCGGCTATGTCCCTCTTCATACCGTGCCACCAAAATCTTTCCTGAATATCCTTATACATTTTGGTTCCTCCAGGGTGGATCGAATATGGAGTTGTGTGTGCTTCAGCTAAAATTTTCTGTATAAGGTCTTCTATGTTTGGCACGCATAGCCTTTCTCCGTACCATAATATTCCTTCATTGTCTATGACGAATTCCGAGGCCTTGCCCATACTCAACTTTCTTTTAATTCCTTCAATGCTGGGGTGACCGGGCTGAGCTTCTTTAATTTTCTCCACAAGGTTGGGTTGTATTTCCAAGTTTGATATGGTGCCTTCTGCTACCATTATCAAGTTGAGCTTGGCAAATTCTTGATGGAATTCGGGCCTCAAGCTGTGCAGATAGTTTCCGTCAGAGCTGGGGTTCCGACTCAGGGCATCGGCCACTACATTTGCTTTCCCTGGATGGTAATGGATACCAACATCATAATCCTTTACCAATTCCAACCAGCGTCATTGCCGTAAATTTAGTTCTGGCTGCGTGAAAATATATTTGAGACTTTTGTGATCCGTATATATTTCACATTGATTGCCAAGTAAGAAATGCCTCCATTCCTTGAGTGCATGAATAACTGCTGCCATTTCTAAGTCATGAGTGGGATAATTTTCCTCATGCTTGCGAAGTTGCCTTGAAGCGTAGGCGACAACCTTGCTTTCTTGCATCAACACGCATCCGAGACCCTTCCTGGACGCGTCACAATATACTTCAAAATTCTTGTGTATGTCGGGTACAATTAATACCGGTGCTGTTGTTAACTTCCGCTTTAGCTCTTGGAAACTTTTCTCGCAGGCTTCTGTCCATTCAAACTTCTTATCTTTCTTGAGCAACTGTGTCATAGGCTTGGCTATGGTGGAAAATCCTTCAATAAATCTGCGGTAATATCCTGCCATTCCCAAGAAACTCCGTATGTCCGTTACGCTGGCCGGTGACTTCCAGCCAAGTATGGCCTTGACTTTCTCTGGGTCCACTGCGATACCGTCTTGAGTCAGCACGTGGCCTAGAAAGCCTACTTGTCTTAGCCAGAATTCGCACTTGCTGAACTTGGCATACAATTGGTGTTTTCTTAGCTCTCCTAGCACAATCCTGAGATGTTCTGCGTGCTCTTCTGGTGTCTTGGAGTATACCAGAATATCGTCGATGAATACCACGACGAACTTGTCCATAAACTTCATAAATACTTTGTTCATGAGGTGAACAAAATATGCTGGGGCGTTAGTTAATCCAAATGGCATCACTGTGAACTCGTACAGTCCATATCTGGAGGTGAAGGCTGTTTTGGGGATATCTTCCGTTCGTACCTTCAATTGATGGTATCCTGACCTTAAGCCAATTTTTGAGAATACCTTGGCCTGAGCAAGTTGATCAAACAAATCGTTTATCCTTGGCATCGGGTATTTGTTTTTGACTATGACCATGTTAAGTGCTCGATAGTCAATACACAATCTCAGCGTTCCATCCTTCTTTTTGGCAAATAAAATTGGTGATCCCCAAGGTGAGGAGCTGGCTCGAATGTATCCTTTTTCCAGTAATTCCTTTATTTGCTTCTTCAACTCGATTAACTCGGATGGTGCCATTCTGTATGGTTTCTTGTATATGGGGGTGGTTCCTGGTGCTAGCTCAATGCGGAATTCTATTTCTCGGTCTGGTGGCATGCCTGGCAGCTCTTCAGGGAATACATCTGGAAATTCACACACTACTGGAACCTTGTTTAGCTCAGAAACGTCCACCTTATTTAATCTCGGTTGCCGGGGTATTTTTCCTTCCTTGGCTGATACTCTTATTGTCTTCCCTTGGTGGTGTGTGAGAATTACGGTCCTGTTGAAACAGTCGATAAAACCCTTATTGGTGGTTAGCCAATCCATCCCTAGGATGACATCCAGTCCTTTATTTTCCAATACAATAAGATTTGCGTGAAACTCCAATCCTTCGAACTCAATGACCACATTCTGACAGTTATTCTGAGTAACTTGCTGAATCCCAGGGGACTTGATGGTCATGGATTTCTCCAAAGGAAGCATCGAAAAATTATTTTGCAAAGCAAAACTTTTCGAAATGAAAGAGTGAGAGGCTCCAGAATCAAACAAAACCATTGCAGGTATTGTGTTGACAGGAAACGTACCGAGTACGATATCCGGAGCATTTTGTGCCTCCTCTTTGGTTACATGGTTCAGATGACCCTTCCTGTGGTTATTGTTGGGATTGAAATTGTTTCGCTTGGGCGCTGAATTATTGCCGCCGTTGTTCGGCTTTGGGGTTGAACTCCTTGGCTTGGGGCACTGTTTGGCATAGTGCCCTTCTTCTCCACAAGCGTAACAAGTAACACCAGGGCGATAGGTGAATTCCTTGTCCCTTGCATGAAAATTCTTGATTGGGCGTGAGACATTGGATGGGAATTTGTGTGTCCCACCCTTTTGAAAATCTGTCTTGCTTCGGTGATTGCGAGCGTGATTAGTCTGGTCCCTTTTTCGTTTGCGGATATCTTCCAGACTGCGTCTCTCATTTTCCAGAGTAATGGCTTTGTCCACCAGTGTTTTAAAATCAGGAAAAGTGTGCACGACCAGTTGGCATTTAAGCGCGGGCGCCAGACCGTCAAGGAATTTCTCCATCTTCTTGATTTCAGTCATACGCTCCTCATTGGCGTAGCGGAACAATAGGGTAAATTGACTGTTGTAATCTGACACTGTCATGTTCCTTTGTTTGAGGTCATCGAATTCTCTCTTCTTGATTTTCATAATACTCTTAGGAATATGTGCACCACGGAAACCTTCCTTGAAATCATCCCAGGTTATGTCATTCTCGTTGGGATGCATGTGCAGAAAATTCTCCCACCACGATGCGGCTGCACCTGTGAGATAGTGTGGAGCATATAGTACTTTCTCGAGATCTGAACATTTTGCAATAATTAATTTCCTCTCCATATCTCGAAGCCAGTCCTCGGCTTCAAGAGGCTTGTCAGTGTGAGAAAATGTTTGAGAACGTGTCTTATGTAGCTCAGATAACTTGGAATGCTGCTGATACTGTCCATGATGATTCCCCATGTTGATGACTTGGTTCATCATCTCACGATGTTGTTGCTGACTCTGCTCATAAAGGCGGCACATTTGTGAAAGTGCCGATTCACTGCCCTGTTAGCTTGACTATCCCTGAGTGAACTCGTTGCTGGGTTGTGTATCATAATTTTCCTCTGGTGGAGTTGGCATGGAGCGTGTCCAAGGACGAGACATTTTTCACTCTGGCGATGTATTTTGTAAAACTCATAAGAAAAGCGGAAAGAGTCGCAAAACAAAACCATAAATGCATAAAGCTGGCAGATAGAATTAAATAACTCGGCTTACTTAAGAGCAATAGGAGCAAGAGCAATAGCAAGAGCAGACCAGGCAGGGGACTGAGAGCAAGAGTAGAGCAGCAGCATGAGCGAGAGCTAAAGCAGCAGCAGCTCCTACTGATGTGGACGTCGCCGCCGAGGGAGCGACGCCGTGGAGGAAGTGGCCAGTGACGCCGCCGTGGATGGAGCCGCGCCGTGTCGGCTCGGGACCGAGCGCCGGCAGCACCGTGAGATCGAATCAAGAAGAAAATGCGGCGATTAGTGTACTACCTCTTTGGTGGCGCTGATTAGGCCGCAGCTTCATCTGAGGAAACGGTGATGATGATGCTCTTCCGGTGGTGCAGGTGAAGACGGCGCTGTGGGAATGGAGGTGGCGCGAAAGACGAGGGGAACGTCGGGGCAGCTCCTCGGAGGAGGAGGACAGGGTGGCTGAACCGGCGTGTCGGATTTCGGGTTCCGGCAGACCCTTGAGGTTCGAACACTAGGGTGCGCGCGGAGATTTCGCCTCCTACCTACCTGCACTCCTCCGCCCTGCTAGGATCTAAACTAAGGAAAGAACAACACAAGAGACACATGGTTTATACTGGTTCGGGCCACCGTTGTGGTGCAATACCCTACTCCAGTGTGTGGTGTAGTGGATTGCCTCTTGGGCTGATGATGATGAACAATACAAGGAAGAACAGCCTCACGAGGGTCTGTTCTTGGCTGGGGTGATGAACTGCTGGGAGGAGTTCAGTCACCTTTCTCTCTCTCTCTTTCTGATCGAAACCCCTCTCTAAAGAGCCTCCTTCCTCGAACCCTCTCTCTCCTTCTCTTCTTCTTCGGACCTCCTGTCACGACCGGTTTTCCAATAAAAATATTTATTGAGAAACCAATCTTTTGAGTCCAGTATGAGAGAAATCCTCCTCACTTGTAGACAATTTCTTGATACAATAAGCCAGTAGCAAAAAATATATTAGAGGGTCGAACTACGGTTGCTCAACCAAATTAATACAAGCACAACAAGAATTATACATAATGGCGGACATGACACAGTGGTGTGGAGGCATACTACTGACTAGGATAGGGCGATGGTGGAAAAACACAGCGGGGAGAGAAATACAAGATTCTAAGTCTATCATCTCATCGAGCGTCGAGGTGAGGCTCGATGAATTTATTTGGTAGCGGAAGCGGATATAAAATAGTGACCAAATCCAGGGTCGCACGAGACTGACTGGGACTCCTCTAAGTGTCGGACTCGCTAACAAACTCTTCATCCATGAGATCGCCTTCGTCAGCATCTGGCCAAATCAACAAGCCAGTGAGTACTTTGAAAGTACTCGCAAGACAGTTCGGACGTAAGATATAACAAATGCATGCATGGATGCGACATGAATAAATTCACCAATGTACATTTTCAAAAATTAGCATAACAAGGTAAGTAAAAGGGAAACGGCGGTAGTCCGCCTGAAATCCCAACAGAACATAAATAATTACCGATCGGGTGTCTAAAGCGACGCCTCGAAAGGTGAACAAATAAATATAAGGAAAAAGATGCCACAGTCGGGCGTCTTAGCGACACCACATAAAGGGCTTAAAAAGAAATACCTCAGTCGGACGTCGGGGCGACGTCACAGAAAGGGCTTTAAAAGAAATGCCACAGTCGGACGTCGGGACGACATCACAGAAAGGGCTTTAAAAGAAATGCCACAGTCGGACGTCGGGGCGACATCACAGAAAGGGCTTTAAAAGAAATGCCACAGTCGGACGTCGGGATGACATCACAGAAAGGGCTTTAAAAGAAATGCCACAGTCGGACGTCGGGGCGACATCACAAAAAGGGCTTTAAAAGAAATGCCACAGTCGAACGTCGGGACGACATCCCAGAAAGGGCTTTGATTCACAAGTAAATAATACTCATAATAAACATTTAATTCATGAGAATAAATGGGTTAGTCCATCCACAAGAATATTCAATTAACCGGAATTAGCACTCATGCGAATCACCGGAGTCTCTGTCGTCAAAACTGACATTTGATTAGGATAAGATAATATCGATCTAGGACATGGAATAGATGATTTGGAGGAAATATATGACTCTGCAGAGTTTGTACAAAATTGTTCCCACAGCCAACGGATTTCCGTAGTCACGAAGGACTAGTTCCGTTTACGGTATTTCGGAAGAAAACACAGCTAACCAGTACACACCCATCCTACCTCTCGATGCTAGGAATCACCCTAGACATCGTCCAAGAAAAACTTTTGAGACGGGGAGATCACAATCTCGAATAGCATGGGATCAAATTTATATATGCGCGCTCTAAGGGGTGCCCCCCTCTCGGTCCCAACCGGAAACACCCATGCCCCCTGACCGGATGACTGGCTTTAATCCAGGGCCATGGAACCATCATCACGGCCTCTCCTTTTGGTGTGTACCATAAAAGCGGTTTGCAACTTACTAAACCATATTCCTTGCGGAAAACATGTGGTAGTACAGGGAAGGAAATGAAAGGAACTGGACCGATACGGTTTGACACTGAAGTCACATAGTCTGGCATAAGACTGGCATGCTACGACACTGCCATCTTACCCATCCTCATGCCAACACATGGCCATTCATACTCACATCCATCCACTTATGGATCATCGAACTCACTTACCTCATTATCGCATAAAATGACATTCATCGATATGCTTCTCAACATGCCATGAAACTAGCTAAATGTAAAACATGCCAAGACACTCATCATATGAAAAGTTCAAACATGCTTGCCTGGTTCAGAGTAGTCGGAGCCTAGCTCGGTGAAGTTCGCGGCTCCGTCACCTCCTTCGGTATCTACGGTATAAAGAAAATATATGCGCTATCGTAAATACCAAGGAGTGCACAGAAAGTATACCAAATATTTTTCAAATAAATCTGATAAAAAACTAGACAAAATTTTGAAGAGAACAGAAAAAGAATCAATCAAAAATACTTTTCTGCTTAAAAGTTATAAGGGTTTTTGCCCAGGGACTAATCTGTAATGAAACAGAAGATTTCCAGGGGCTAGCTTATAAAAATAGAAAACGCTTCGGCAGAAACTACGCCAGCCCAACGGGAAAACGTACTTTGCCCGAAGGCGCTTCCAGAAAACGCTTCAACAGCGAGAGCAGAGAGGCTGACGGTGGGGTCCCACGCGTCAGGTTTGAATTTCAAAAGGGGGGGGGGCGAAGCTCGTCAGCGCCCGAGAGCCGCGGTGGTCGCCGGCGGCGATCCACGGCGAGGTAGGGGGATCGGACGGTACCTCCGTGCTCAGGGCGCCATTCCGCATCGGTTGGTGGTGGTGGTGGTCGCCGGCGAGTACCACGTCGACGGCGAGCTTTGCTCCGGCGGACGGCGGCTCGGGTGGTCGAGGAACTCGTTGGAGAGAGCTGCAGAGATCAAATTGACAAGGGGGTTAGGCTCCTGGTAGATAGAGAGGATAACAGACGGGGGTTGGGCGCCGGAGGTGGCCTCACTGGAGCGAATCGGGGTGGCGGCCGAGGCGGATCGGGGCGGCCGGAGTTGGGGGAGGAGACCTCCTCGGGGTCCCCCTAGTGGCCTGGCGTGGCGTTGGAGAGGAGTGGGGATGAGGCGTGCACGAGGGTGAGCTCGGGGGTCCTTTTTATAGGCATCCCGAGGCGGTTGCCGTGAACGGGGATCTCCAGCGAGTGATTACGGCGGTGCCGAGGATGTGCAGGGGGATTAGGGGCTAGGGCTTCGTCGTTGAGGTCCACCGGTCCCATTTAGGCGCTAAACAGGCTGGGACTTGGTGCTGAGGGTGAGCTCGACGGAACGGGGGTGGCGCGGCACGTCGGCGGCAGGGAGCACGTTCCGTGCTTGCCGGGCCACGGCGACGGTGCCACGGGCGTGCGCTGGCACGGCAGGGACACGCGGAGAGCCAAGGGGCTTTGGGCGGCGCCGGGTGGCATGGCGAGAGTGCTCGGGCCCTTGTTGGCCGCCACGGGAGGTGCAGCCACCGCAGAAGCTCCCAACACCGGCGAGGCTCGCTGCTACCGACGCCAGGAAGGCTCCACGCACGCGTATGAAGCTCCGGACAGGAGGGAGAGGCTGCGAGGAACGTGCCAAGTGCACTGTCTACGCGTGAGAGGAACTGACGAACGCAAACGACACTGAAACTGAACTTTTCTGAATTTTGAACAGCAGGAGTGCATGCAAGGTGTTCGTCAGAATGAAATTGGCATCTAGGGATTTTTCCTTGAGCTGAAACTTGGTGGAGTGGCTTCTCATTGCTCAAGTAGGCTGCCTGAATTTTGGTGGAATTTTTGGGGAAGTGTAGATATGAATTTCATCAAATTTGGAAAAAGACACAGAAGAAGTTTCAAAAGATCAAACACCAAGGTTTGAAAAAAAAATATCCTTGTCAAAGCAAAGGAAGTTTTTAAGTGGAAGGTTTTTCTGAAAAAGAAAAATTTTAAATAGCCTCTCCTCAAAAACCACAAAGTTTTTGATAAAAACCAAATAAAATTTTTGGAGTGTCACACCTCCGAACCTCTGAACCCCTGAACCTCCCTTTGCTCTGTGGGTGGCTGGTCCTATTTATAGAGGCCCTGGTCCTCTTCCCAAATATCGAGTAGGAAGGGAGACAACAATGGCGGGCTAATTTGAAGGGGGACAGCTAGTACTAGCTACCCTGACAAAAGTAGTCTTCTCCTACACAAAGCTCTGGTGATGACGCCGTCTCGGGCTCCACGATGACCTCCATCTTGCAGTCCTCATGGTCTTGGTCTCGTTGCACCGAAATGACAACCTTTGCCTGATGCCTCGGTATCCGTGGCTGCGCTTTCCCCCTTTGCACCAAAGAGGAAAGGAGGACACTGCGTGGGGTGGCACCCGCCTGGCGCCCTTGGTCGTCATGGCTTGCGTCACGGGCACCTCGTGAGGTACCCCGCCTTGGTCTCTCCGCCTCCTCGTGAGCCAGCCTGACGAGGCCGTGCCTGAGGAAGCTCTGCGTCGTCCGCCCCACGAGGCTTGGCCCCTCGCGAGGGTCTTGGGTTTGTGTTGGTGAAGATGGGCCGCGCTGGGCCCCCCTTTGAGCCACGCCGCAGGCCGCAAGCAGGCAAGTCTGGGGACCCCCATTCCCAGAATGCCGACAGTAGCCCCCGGGCCCAAGGCGCGCCCGGACTTGGCCGTGCAGGGAGGCGGAAGGGCAAGAGCAAAGCGCCGCGGGCCCTAACAGCCTGTGGCCTTGGGCGCCGCGTGGCGGTTGATTGGACGTGGGTGCCTCCACTTCCCCATGGCACCTTGGCAACTGCACGGATTGGAGAAGTCCCTGCATGCAAAGCGGGTCATAATTACCTGCGATCGTGGGGGCCGTTGGTTGGACATCGCCAGCTATAAGTACAGACTGGCGCGCGCCCTTCCAGTTCATCCCCCCTTGCTTCTCCTTTTTCTTCATGGCCCCGTCGAGGAGGTTCTCGGCCGCAGAGAAGGGGTAGGCTCGCCAGGTTGAGCCCGCCTCTCCCCCGCCCAAGCGCGGCCGAGGGCACCCTCACAAACATCCTGTGGCCACCACAGTGGCTCCCCACGGCCGTGGAGGCGATCTTCAGCACAGCGACGGGCGGATTGCTGCGGCCGGGAGGCGCGCTCCGGCTGCGCGTCCCCCTAGGCCACGCTTTCGCGCTGCTGAAGTGCTGCCGGAGTCCGTCATGTGGTCGGCGGAGCCGACTCGCACCCGGCTTCCACTTCCTTGCTTCCTCCTTGGCGAGCTCCCGGCCGGCGCCCCGGGCGGCCTCTGGCTCCAGGACGACGGCTGCTGCAGCCGGGCCTCATGGGTCTCACTGGAGGTCTCCGTGGCCAAGAGCCTGTCCCTGGCCCGCGGTTGGCAGACGTTTGCCCGCGCGCGTGGCCTGAGCCGTCGGTGCACCCTACACTTCAAGTTCGACGGCGATGCCACCCTCTACATGAGGGTGTTTGGGGAAGATGGTCGCCGCGCAGGGTGTTGCCCCGAGGGTGACGAACGCGGCCGGGAACCTAGCTCCGGCGATGATGGAGAGGGCAGCGCTCGCGCGGCTGGCGGCGCTCAGGGTTCCTCAAGCTTCTCCGGTTCTTCTTCAGGCGGCGACTCTTCTAGCGGTGGCCGTGGTCAGCCTCCATGCCGTCGTATCTACTTGGGAGCTGGCAACGTGTCCGCCCGCCGTCGCGCCCTGGTGAAGCATGAGAGGGAGTCCGCCTGAGCTCTGGAGGCAGCTCGGGCCTTCCCTGCGGGCCGGTGTGAGGCGAGCTGCACCAGATTTGTTCTTTCTTTTCCTTTTTCTTGCATAACAAAGACAGTAGTGTGGAGCCCAGCGGGGGCGTGTTTGGGTTATTGCTGTTAATCATCGTTTTGCTTTCGTTATCACACCTTCCAGCTACGTGCCCGAGCGTGGATAGTTCCCGGCCCCGGCCGCGGGGGGCGACCGACCCAGGCCCTTTGTTTGTGTCGCGGTGCCCATGGGGCACGGACTGGAGGGGTGCTCCTGTAATGGGCCCAGGTCACGAACTCTTTGAATGACTAGGATAGGAACACTCGCGAGGGCGCTCAGCTGCCCCCCTCGCGAGGCCTTGCACAAGAGAAATCGAGGCAGGAGAGTGAAAAGTCGAAGAATCACAAACCAAAGACGGCAACAACTTCAATAAAACTTTGAATGAGAAGGAACAAGCCAACTGCGGAAAGCAAATGAAAAGCCGCGTCCGGCACCTAATCTAGTCTTCGACATCTTCTCACCAGGGCGGAGTTAAGTGCTGCCACTGGGCGTGGAAGGGAGCCCCAGGGCCTGAGGCCGGCGCTCCTGAGACTCCGGGGCTTGTACAGCCCCAACTCATTATTACGTGAGAGTGTCACGGGCGGCGAGCTTCACAGGCGTTGGCCTTCTTCATAGGCTCCGGGCCTTTTCCAAAACGCGATAGCTTCACAGGCATTCGCCTTCTTCACAGGCTCTGGGCCTTTTCCAAAATGCGATAGCTTCACAGGCATTCGCCTTCTTCACAGGCTCTGGGCCTTTTCCGAAACGCGATAGCTTCACAGGCATTCGCCTTCTTCACAGGCTCTGGGCCTTTTCCAAAACACGATAGCTTCACAGGCATTCGCCTTCTTCACAGGCTCTGGGCCTTTTCCAAACGCGATAGCTTCACAGGCATTCGCCTTCTTCACAGGCTCTGGGCCTTTTCCAAAACGCGATAGCTTCACAGGCTCTGGGCCTTTTTAGGGGTAGAACCTCCGGAGGTGCTGGATGTTCCATGCATTCTGGATTGGCACCCCCTCCTGAGTCTCCAAGCACCTGGAGCCGGGCCTGGAAACATGAACAACTTTGAACGGTCCCTCCCACATGGGAGAGAGCTTGTGCAGCCCCTCCCTGGAGAGAACCCGCCTGAGCACGAGGTCTCCTACCTCGAGAGTTCTGGGGCGGATGTTGTGGCAGTGACATCGCCGCAGTGCTTGTTGGTACCTCGCCGCTTGTAGCGCGGCTTCTCGGCGACGTTCCTCGCCCAGCACGAGGTCCATCCCCCGCATGGCGTCCTGCTGCGCCTTGTCGAATGCCAGGACCCGCATGGAGCGACGTCTGACCTTGTGAGGGAGGACCGCTTCGGCTCCGTAGACCAGGAAGAACGGGGTCTCTCCAGTCAGCTTGGCCGCGGTTGTGTGGGTGGACCACAACACGGACTGAAGCTCGTCGTACCAACCTCTACCGCAGGCCTCCATCTTCTTCTTGAACGTCCTGGTCTTGAGGCCCCTCAGGACCTCCGCGTTGGCTCGCTCGGCCTGGCCGTTGCTTCGGGGGTGCGCCACCGAAGCGTAGCATATCTGCGTTCCAAGGTTAGCACAGTAAGTTTTGAAGAGGTTACTGGTGAACTGTGAACTGTTGTCCGTGATGATGCAATTCAGCACCCCAAACCGGCTCACGATGCCCTTGATGAACTTGACCGCAGAACCCGTAGGAATGGTGCGGACAGCCTCTATTTCAGCCCACTTGGTGAACTTGTCCACGGCGACGTAGAGGTAGCGGTAGCCCCCGGGCGCCCGAGGAAATGGGCCCAAGATGTCCAGCCCCCAGACTGCGAATGGCCACGAAAGGGGTATAGTCTGCAAGCCTCTTGCTGGCTGATGGACCTGCTTGGCGTGGAATTGGCAGGCCTCACAAGCTTTCACTAGTTCGACGACGTCATTGAGCGCGGTGGGCCAATAAAACCCACTGCGGAACGCCTTGCCGACGAGGGTCCGTGATGATGAATGATGTCCCCAGTCTCCGCCGTGTATATCTTCCAGCAGTTCCTTCCCTTGCTCCCTGGAGATGCAGCGCAGGGATACATCCTTTGGCCGCTTCCGGTAGAGCTCTCCATCCTTGATGTAGTATGCCGTGGCCTGGCGTGCCACTCGCTCCGCTTCCTCCTCCTTCTCCGGCAGGGTCCCTTGTGTTAGGTAACTCCGGAGCTCCGCGATCCAACATCCCTCCTGAGGTTCCATCATCAGGAGCAGGCGTGCTCCTGAGGCCGGGCCACAGGCTGGAGTCCCTAAGGCAGGTGGCTGTGGGAGCTCCTCCCGGGGCTGAGTCGTGTTCGATAATGACGGCAGGGCTGATGGCTTGAAGAGACGTTCCTCGAAAATGCCAGGCTCCTGAGGTAACCGCCTGGACGCCTGTTTGGCGATGTCATCGGCCTCCTGATTGGTGCCACGGGGCACATGCTGCAACTCCAACCCCCAGAACTGCTTCTCCATCCTGCGGACCTCCGCTAGGTTGGCTTCCATGTGCTCATCCTTCGGCTCGTACACCTTGTTGGAGAAATTGACAAGGAGCTGCGAATCGCCCTTGATGGTGAGGCGTTTCACCCCCAGGGCAGTCGCGGCCTTCAAGCCCGGTATTAAACCTTCATACTCCGCTATGTTGTTGGAGACCTTTTCACCTTGCTGGAAACAGAGCTGCACGGCGTAATAGAGCTTGTCCTGAGTGGGCGATATAAGCACCGCCCCAGCCCCTGCGCCATGCCTGGAGAATGCCCCATCGAAGTACATGACCCAGCCTTCTGGCGCCTCGCTTCCCGGGGACAGGGACCGATCCTCGTCGGCCTTCAGGCCTAGCGCCTCCATCCATTCTGCCACAAAATCTGCCAACGCTGCTCCCTTGATGACTCTGGTCGTGCTGAATTCGAGCTGAAACGCTTGCAATTCTATGTTCCACTCAGCGACCCTTCCAGCTGAATTAGGGCTCCTGAGCACTCTCTCCAGGGGTATGATGAGGCGACCTTGATGGGGTGACCCTGAAAATAGTGCCACAGCTTGCGCGAGGCCACCAGTAGCGCGAGGAGGAGTTTCTGAGGCATGGGGTACCGTGCCCTTGCATCCCGCAACACCGTGCTGACGAAGTACACTGGGGGCTCAACGAGGTGGAGTGCGTCAGTGCTGGTGGCTCCCTTCGGAGACCATGGCGCCTCTTGAGGCAATGAGGCCTCCTGAGACTGGCCATCTGGGAAAGGGGCCTCTTCCGCCTCCGGTGCGCCCCTCTGCGGTGGCTGATCCTCCTTAGCCACGGTGGCAATTTCTGTGGGCCTTCCTTGTCCCTGTTCTGCCTTGTCCCGGGCTGCTGCCGCGGTTTTGATTCGGCGCTCCTCTCTGACTGCCACCAAGGCTGCACTGGCGGAGTAGGGAGTGACGGCGAGGTAAAGCACCAGGGGCTCTTGAGGGTGCGGAGCCACCATGACCGGTGGGCTGGTCAGGTATCTCTTGAGATCCTGGAACGCCTTGTCGGCCTCTTCAGTCCACTCGAAGGGCCCCTTTTTCTTCATTAGCTGGAAGAAGGGCAGTGTTCGTTCCCCCAACTTGGAGATGAAGCGCCCTAGCGCGGTCACGCGCCCCATGAGTTTCTGCATTTCTCTGAGGGTCTTTGGTGGGCTCATGTCTTCCACCGCCTTGACCTTCTCCGGGATAGCCTCGATGCCTCGGTGGGACACGAGGAAACCCAAGAGCTTGCCCGAGAGGACTCCAAACACACATTTCTCCGGGTTGAGCCGTAGGTTCACTGCGTTGAGGCTCGCGAAGGTTTCCTCCAGGTCTTGTATCAAGGTCCTGGCCTCCCGAGACTTTACCACAATGTCATCGACGTAAGATTCAACATTCTTCCCGAGCTGCAGGCCCAAGGTGATGTGCATCAGCCGCTGAAAGGTCGCCCCTGCGTTACGCAGCCCGAATGGCATGCATGTGTAGCAGTACACCCCACACGGGGTTAGGAAGGCTATCTTCTCGACGTCTTCTACCGCCATCTTGATCAGGTGATACCCAGAGAAGGCATCCCAGAAGCATTACAGGTCGCATTCCGCAGTGGAATCAATGATATGGTCGATGCGGGGGAGCTGGAACGGATCTTGCGGGCATGCTTTGTTGGGATTGGTGAAGTCGACACACATGCGCTCCTTCCCTCCCTTCTTTGGCACAACGACAGGGTTGGCCAACCAATCCGGATATCGGACCTCGCGAATGACCCCAGCGGCTTCTAATTTGCGGGTCTCTTGGATGATGAAGGCCTGCTTTTCTCTGGACTGCCGCCTAGCCTTCTGCTTCACAGGGCGCACGTTGGGGCACACGTTGAGGCGATGCTCGATTACACTCCTAGGGATCCCTGCCAACTGGTCAGGCTCCCAAGCGAATACCTTCTTGTTTGCATGCAGGAACCCGACCAGGGCCTTCTCCTGCTCGGGTTTGAGGTGGGCGCCTATGGTGAAAGTGGAGTTGGTGGACCCGTCCTCATCGACAGGTATCTTCTTGGTTTCTGCCTTGTCTTGGGTGAACAACTGTTTCTTCTTGGCGGGTGCAGCCCCCTTGGGCTCGGGGGTCTCCAAGTCGGCGGGCTGTGCTGACGCCGCCATCTTGAAGGCGAGCTTGAGCACCCTCAGCGCGTCCCCGGTGTCCCCGTGCACAGTGAGGACACTGCTGCTCCCGGGCATCTTCATGAGGTTGTACGCCGGGTGCGTCACAGCCATGAACTGGGCCAGCGCTGGGTAGCCAAGGATGGCGTTGTAGGGGAGGCCGATAGGGGCGATGTCGAAGTCGACCAGCTCCGTGTGGAAGTTGTCGTAGGTGCTGAAGGTTACTGGGAGCCGGATCTGTCCCAAGGAGCTGGACGACTCGCCCCCAACGCCTCAGAAGGGCCGGCTGGGTTGCAGCCGTTCCAGGGGTATGCAGAGGAGGTTGAAGACCTCGACCGAGAGCATGCTGAGGCCCGCGCCGCCATCAATGAGGGTTCTGGTGACGGCCACCTGGCAGATGGTGGGGGTGCATAGCATGGGGAGCGCACCCGAGCAGGCCGAGTTGGAGGGGTGGTCCTCCGAGCTGAAGGTCAGGCCGGTCTCGGGCGCCGCCCGGTCCAGGGGAGCCCCCTGCCGCGCGGAAGCGGCGCTGACCCGGCGGCTGAACGGCTTGACGTGGTGACTTGTAGGAGGTGCCTGTGAGCCGCCCAAGAGGGCCGCGACGACCGGGGGTGTTGGTGCAGTGCGATGGGCGGGGGAGAGGTTGCGGGGCTCCATGGGCGCACGGAGCACGCGGGACGAAGAACTAGCTGGGTGAGCGAGGGAGTTGCAGTGTGGCCATCTTGCCGCACGGACAGATGCTAGGACGATGCTTGCTGCTCGTCCCCCGCCGGGCCGGTGGCGGTGTAGACGGCAGGTGATGGGGAACGGCAAGGACGCCCGCCGACAGGGGCCGTCTGGGCGACGCGGGAAGCGAGTGCGGCCCGGCGCTCGGCGCGGGCCCGACGAGCGTCAGACATGGGCGTGATGGTCGGAGGAGAACGGGGTGGTGGAATATGAATCCCGGTGCACCCCTACCTGGCGCGCCAAATGTCGGATTTCGGATTCCGGCAGACCCTTGAGATTTCGCCTCCTACCTACCTGCACTCCTCCGCCCTGCTAGGATCTAAACTAAGGAAAGAACAACACAAGAGACATAGGGTTTATACTAGTTCGGGCCACCGTTGTGGTGTAATACCCTACTCCAGTGTGTGGTGTGGTGGATTGCCTCATGGGCTGATGATGATGAACAATACAAAGAAGAATAGCCTCGCGAGGGTCTGTTCTGGGCTGGGGCGATGAACTGCTGGGAGGAGTTCAGTCACCTTTCTCTCTCTCTCTCTTTCTGATTGAAACCCCTCTCTAAAGAGCCTCCTTCCTCGAACCCTCTCTCTCCTTCTCTTCTTCTTCGGACCTCCGAACCTCTGAACCCCTGAACCTCCCTTTGCTCTGTGGGTGGCTGGTCCTATTTATAGAGGCCCTGGTCCTCTTCCCAAATATCGAGCGGAAAGGGAGCCAACAATGGTGGGCTAATTTGAAGGGGGACAGCTAGTACTATCTACCCTAACAAAAGTAGTCTTCGCCTGCACAAAGCTCTGGTGATGACGTCGTCTCGGGCTTCACGATGACCTCCGTCTTGCAGTCCTCATGGTCTTGGTCTCGTTGCACCGAAATGGCAACCTTTGCCTGATGCCTCGGTACTCCGCAGCTGCGCTTGCCCCCTTTGCACCAAAGAGGAAAGTAGGACACTGCGCGGGCTTGCACCCGCCTGGCGCCCTTGGTCATCATGGCTTGCGTCACGGGCACCTCGTGAGGTACCCCGCCTTGGTCTCTCCGCCTCCTCATGAGCCAGCCTGACGAGGCCATGCCTGAGGAAGCTCCGCGTTGTCCGCCCCGCGAGGCTTGGCCCCTCGCGAGGGTCTTGGGTTTGTGTTGGTGAAGATGGGCCGCGCTGGGCCCCCCTTTCAGCTGCGCCGCAGGCCGCAGGCAGGCAAGTCTGGGGACCCCCGTTCCCAGAACACCGACACGGCGGGATGATGAGATCGACGACGGATCCTCATCCGGTACGGTGGATGAGGGACGTCGAGGTGTTGTTGTGGACGACGTCGTCGGGGAAGAGGCTCCGGCTGGGTGGCGAACGGAGCAGGGTGTGGGGTTTCGTCGCGGGTTTTCGCGGCCTCGGTGAACGAATGGGTGGGCGGATGGGATGGCAGTGGGGGAACCATGGCTTAGAGACGCGCTTGTCCGAAATGTGGGGTAAGTTACGAAAGTACCCTCACCGATTTGAGGCGGTTCTTTCGGTTCAGGGGTACCACGGGCATTTCGTGTGTCGGGATTTCACAGGAGGTGGGAGTTTTCGCGCGCGTTGTAATTTTGGAATAGCAAGGCGTGGGTTGATACGGAGGGAATTGTCGGAGCACAACGATACAAAGATATATCTTAAATATTTCAGGCTAACAAGGCGCGGGTTGAAATTTCCGGACAAGCCTAACGTGTATTGTACCAAATCAATGCGCACTACAAATGTCATTCAAAACTTTGAATTCATGTTATGTTCAATTAAAATATTTCGCTACGTATATAATACATGCAACCTACTACTCAAATGAACGTTTTAGTGCATTCCAAACGTATATACTACCGCTTCAATATGAACTAAATTTGAATTTGTTTCTCTATTTGAATAAGATCTATAGTAATGATTGTTGTGAAGTCAAAGCATTTGAATTCGTTTCTCTGTTTTAATAAGATCTACAATCATCATTATTGTCAAGTTAAACCATCGTTTGTGTATTATCTTCACAGCACACCACATGATTAGTCTCGAGTTACATATGAACTATGTGTACTATATGAACTCGAACTAGATTTTCTGAGTCCACTTTATTTTGATTTCAAATCACATTACATTTCTAGCTCTAGCTAGATCTTCATAATCTAAACCATGTCTCATATGTATAATGTGTTTATCACATTATGTATGGTGCCCCGCCCCATACGCCTACAAGTATTTAGATGTGAGTTGCAAACACCACACATTACCAAAAATTCAAATAAAATGTGAGAATGTTCGATATATAGTATTGTTTAGATTGTTCGATATTTAGTTGTAAGGTTAAAACGCCACACATTATCACAAATTCAAATAAAATGTGAGATTGTTTGATGTATAGTATGGTTCAGATTGTTTGGCATTTAGCTGTGAGTTGCAAACGATGCATTATCACATTATGGTATAACATGTGCACAGCACGTGTATCCCCACTATTATCATGCATGCAATGTTTAAAACACTATGATCTCCTATTCAAATATATGAATCTACTTTCATATCAAATTATGATCTTTGTTAGTCTCTTACACCCACACAATTCTCTAACCTTTGTAGCTACCACTAACTCTCTCTCGTGCATGCACATGCCCTCCTCGCCCTCCCCCTCCCTCGGCATTCTATCCACCGGGCACATTCATTTTTTTCTTTAGGTCGTTCTCCCAGAGTCTCCACAACTCCTTTCCGACACACACCGATCGATAAACCTCGCCAGCGATGCCTGCCTACAACATACACACACACCTTCAATCTCCTCCTTTATGTGTTCTTGCCTCGTGTCTCTCATACGGTCAGACACACGTGTAAACTCTCGCCCCTCTTTTCATCGATCTCACAACCGCACACTCCTCCCCCTATCTAGCTAGTAGTTGGGCCTCTCGCACCACCTCCTAGCTCCATTCTCTCTGTCTATCCGTCTCGCTGGGCCTTATTTGCCTCTAACAAATGGACGTACACCGACCGATCTCTCGCTATACATATAGCTAGCTAGGTCCTTATAACTCGTTTTTACCCACACGTCAATCGATCTACCTCATTAGTTGTGTCTCTCCCTTCCTCCGACAAACAACAATTGATCTACCGATCTAGTTAGGTTTGCTTACCAAACACATGGTTCCCCTTCATCATCCATGGATGCGTCCCGACAGATCTATCACGCACAGGCACACACAGAAACACATCCCCACTCTTATTGATAACATTGCAGTTCCACCCTCAGTTTGTCTAGTAGGCCTCTCCCACCATCTTCGAGAAGCAACTCCATCACCCATCCAGCACTCTACCCCTCTCCCTCCCTCTCCCTCCCTCTCTCTCTCTCTCTCTCTCTCTCTCTGTCCCATCATATTTCCCGTCCTTCAGTTATGTATGGATGTCGACCGATCTCCCTCAAGACATAGCTGGGTCTCTCCTTCTCAACACATATACGAGTCGTTCTACCTCTATAGTTAGGCCTCTGCCTACCCCTCCCCCCCCCCCCCCCACACACACCGATACATCGAGCGCTCTAGTCATGTCTCCCTGCCACACACAAACTTGACATGTGCCCTCTAACGTTCCGGTAGGCCAGTCGCCCTATATCTTTGACTTGCACACACACACAATTTCGATGGCTCTCTTCATCGATCTCGCACCCACCCACTTGATCCTCTCTTCGACTCTATCGATAGCTATGACCCCTCCCTCTCTTCTCGTGGATTGCCCGACCCTCTATGTATGATATGGATAGGCCTCCATTTCACACACATTGCATGCAAAATTTTGTTTGAGATGTCATCGACACATATTCCCACAAATAATTCACGAAATCAACCCCCACCCCACCCCCACCCCAAAACAAAAAACACTCACGAACGCGGTTTGTATCTCTCACACACACCCACGTAGGTGGGGGACGTGCACGAAGAGAAGAGGTGCATGCACGGCGCACGTACTCCCGTCTCTTTCCCAACCACACCCGCGCGGGTACACGGTGGAGCTCATTTCTGTACGAAAAAGGCAGCCCACGTGGTAATTTGGCACGTGTACTGGTTGTCCACTTGGTGGAGGGAGGATCGTCTACCACGGGTGAACAAACAAATTGCGACTTGACGTGTTATGTTAAAAAAAGAGGCAAACCATGTGGGGCCTACCTTAGAGGCAAGGCTCTATACACTGGAGTACTTTTGATGTGTCCCGTCAACTCGCAGAACGAGGAGAAGCTTGCTTAGTATGCCGTCTCCACCGCCCATGGGCGCGGTGGCTCGCAGGATGAGGTGAAGCTTGCTCCGCCTTACGCCCGCTCCCTCGCCCATGCGCGCGGTGGCTCGCAGGACGAGGAGAAAAATTTACTACTCCCTCTGTTTACTCCTCGTCCTTACTACCTTGGTTATAGAGATTATATCATATTGTTTGGAATATATATGTCCTTTAGTAGATTTCAATATGAACTACTAGTGCATACTCCAACCACTGATGTATATAGACGTATTTTAGAGTGTTGATTCACTCATTTTGCTCCGTATGTAGCACTGTCCCTCGCCCCTCGACCCTCGCCCACGTGGTGGACGTGCAGCAATTCATTCGGTCTCATATAGCCAGAATGATATATACTGCACTGCCATTATTGCTCGACTTTCCGAAGAGGCGAATATTTTGGAGATGCCAAGCGCAAGGTTATAGGAGAATGAGTAGTAGGTGCCACATCATTTATAAATAAAGTTTTTTTCTTCAGTGGCACGTACGCAATATGATAGGTTCATAGGAGAGAAAAGGAAACCGCTCCACTATATACATAGTCAGGACGGGCCAGCCTACACAGTTGCTTGTTGGGGTTGGTCTCTTCACACTCTCTGGCACAAAATGACTGTGGCCACATCTCTAACATCCCGTGGATCACGTTCGCTTGGGGAAGGGGTGGATGCTTAGTGTAGATGCGGTGGCTGTTGCCGACGGCGAAAACCCACTGTCGGCACGTCCCGATCAGGGGTCCCCGCCGTTCTCTCTCAAAAAGCTGGTGAGGTTGCCTTCGTCCCTTGCTCACTACCGCGACGTGGGCAGTTGCCGCCTCCCGCCGCCCTCCTCAAGGTTGACCTACGTCCCTTAGGTACAACTCCCTTTACAGCCGGCTTGCACCACTGCTCCAGCTGCCCACATCACTCCCTGTGGATATTTCTCTACTTCTTTGCCCCACACATACCTCTACTGGCTTCTACGTACTGCATTTGTGATGAGTTTATGTCTCATCAACTAGTCCCAGTAATCTTATTCTAATCATGCTTCTTCAATTTCTTTGCCACAGGGATGCTCATCTCGATTTTGGTGAAACTGCACAAAATGATCCGATGGTCAAAAGGTTGCAAACTTCATTTATTAGGAAGCTCGAACGTTGCCAGCAAATTGAAGCCTGGTCAGGGTTCACGGTTCAAGGGCTAGGGACTGCATGGATCGTTTTTTTCTTTAGCTGCCTCTGTTCCAAAATAAGTGTCAACTTTAGTAGTAGTACAACTTTGTACTAAAGTTTGCACAAAGTTGAGACACTTATTTTGGAACGGAGGGAGTACATATTTGCTATGATCTGTCAATCATTGAGATGCAATAGCATGCATGTTAGTCTCCTTTGTATTTGATGAAATGTTGCAACGGGCAACCTTGGACGCAAGATACATGTAACAGAAGCTGGAAGCTTCATAGCATTGTACAAATTTATCTCGCTGATAAATTACAGTACGTACTATACTAGTACTTCCTCCGTTCCTAAATATAAGTCTTTGTAGAGATTTCACCATGAACCACATGCGGATGTATATAGATGCATTTTAAGTGTAGATTCATTCATTTTGTTCCGTATGTAGTGGAATCTCTACAAAGACTTATCTACTAGTAATAGCTAGCCCCCACTACTAGGAATTCTCTATCCTCTCCTTGAGCCACATCATCAAAATTGATGTAGCCGTTAGATGAAGTAAATCAGTCCATAATAGCCGTCTGATCTAGACGTTGAGAGGCTCCGCACTAAGCCACATGCAAGCATGCAGAAATACCGTGGCACATGCATGTGAGTGGGTTTTAAATCACATCAACATGTCTGCATGCAAGCATGCACCGGTAGCATGCATGTAAGTGAGCTTTTAAGTCCCATTAACATGTCAAAAAGAAAAATATAATCCCATTATGCAGTAGGAGTTGGCTGATCTTTTTTCCTTACGTGGGATGATCTAAATGATGATGGGAGTTTATTTAGTTTGGCTACCACATTTGTCATGCGGTTATAGAGTTTTTTTAGTTCTATGAAATCGATAATTTTGCGCAGAGAGATATACCGCTGTTCCGCGGCAACGCGCGGGGACTCATCTAGTAATATTTAGGAACGGAGGGAGTACTATGTAAAGAGTTAGGTGTCGCACGGTGATAGTGTGAGGTGGGCCATGTAATCACTGAGCCTGCGTGTTTTCACTGCTCTTGCACGCCTCCGCTGTAAGAATGGAGAAAATTGTAATCTAGTAGTAGTACCTCCTTTCGCCGAAAGCGTGGGACATCCAGCAGTCCTACCACCTCAGTAATAAAGACCAATGAGCCGTCAAATCACATAGACCCAGCAGTAAGTTGGACGGACGAAGCAACCATCACTCTTGCGCCAGTGAGAGGTCGCGTCCGCTCTGCCCGGGCATGAATGCGGCACCGATTCTTTGGAGCGGCGCTGACCGTTTCGGGCGGGAAGCGCGCGCGGGCGATGGAGGGGCTTTGGGTGGGCCAGGCTGGTCAGGAGCGGGCGTGGCAGCTGTCCGCATGTCCCTACCGGACACGCCCGGAAACGAGAGGATGCACCGACTCTCGCGGCTAAAATCGTACACTACACAACATCTCTCTGTAGGAGTAGGTCGATCTGTCGCTCTCTCTAACACACACATGCTGTTAAACACACACACACACACGCACGCACCTTGGTCCCGTTGCACCTTCTAACGTGACTTATTACACCTAGACGGAGGGAGTAGTAAGTATACGAGATACGGTGGCACACTGACTTAAGTCGAATACAAGTGCCCAAAATTTGTGTGCATGTTATAATAAGGATTCACTTAAAATAGTACGTGAGCGAACAGAGGGATCAATTGGACAGTGTTCCCGAGCAGTAGCGAGATGTGTGAGGTAAGATACACCGCTGGCGCTTTTAATTTTTCTTATTAATTTGTTTGTTTCACCCTCTGACTGGTGGGACCCAACGTACTACGTGGAGAGAGGTAAGGTGACTAAGGCTGCATTATTTCTGCACCACTGTGGATAGTCTTACCACCAAAGCCACATGACACGATTATGATTGAAATCCCAATGACTCCCACACACACAAAAAAACACGGCATGCTTGTCACACGAATGCAGGAATGTATAAAAGGTTATTTCCCTCTCGTTGAACATAACGGGAGGGTTGTGTAGCTGGTTAGCCTGTTCGCTCATCAAACTTGAGGTCTCGGGTTCGATAACTACACTTGAGCATAATTTGTGCCAGGAGGATTCTTTGACTGGTCAAAATGTTTTCTAGGGTTTGCACGCTTCACACTCTCTCTCCAGTATATATATACACGCTGGAGCCTCAGCGCTTGTAGTTGCTCTCTTCACACTCTCTCGCCCTCTCCCGCTGGAGCCTCAGCGCTTGTAGTTGCTCTCTTCACACTCTCTCGCCCTCTCCAGATCTAAACAAGACTTCGTTGGCCTCTCTCTCCCCTCACTGCTGCTCAAAGAGCCGGCAGGATCCGTCCGCCGGGAAGGGAAGGAGGCTTAACGCTGTCGCCGTCGGCGAGGGACTACCGGCGCAGCTATTCACTTTCCACCCAGCGGCGGCGCGGGAGGGCCTCCGACCCCTTCTTCTTCGCCGCCGTCCCGTCGCCCACCAACCACGCCCAAGAACCTTAAGGTATAATTTACTTACTCCACATGCATTGCTCTAGCTGCATGTATACCATGAATCTAGGACGTGGTTCAAAGAGGAAAGGAGTGGGGGAAAGTAGTGGGAAAAGTTGTATATAGCATGAATCTAGGACGTGGTTCAAAGAGGAAATGAAGGGGGAAAGTTGTATAGCATGAATCTAGGACGTGGTTCAAAGAGGAAAGGAATGGGGGAAAGTAGTGGGGAAAGTTGTATCGCATAAATCTAGCACGTGGTTCAAAAAGGAAAGGAAGGGGCGAAAGTACTAGCTCAAAAAGGAAAGGAAGGGACAAGGCTGTAGAGTTTGAGCGGGACTAGATTTGCTGCGCTCACATAGCAAAAGGTGTCTAAAGATGAAAAAATTGGGACCAACACAAATATGCTCCTTGGTTGTTTGTTCTTTGTTGCAACAGACTGTGCATGACCATAGTACATCGGTAGATGCACATGGTGCTGGTGCGTCCACTGTCCCGTGCAACTCATTAGCTGTTATTAATCTAAGGCCCTGTTTGGTTAAAAACTCCCTAGTCCCTACCTGCTTGGTTCCAGGGACTAAACATGGACCAGAGGTTATTAAATGACATCCTAAAAGACCATGTTACCCCTAGTAATGAACTAATAGAGACTAGGTGTGATGCGTGGCAGGGGCAACTGTTGGAAAAAGTCCCGAAAAGACTCCCTCGGGTTCTTCTTTCTTTAGTCCCAAATGCCCACTTTTAGTCCCTAAAAGTCCCTCCTGTTTGGTTTAGATGGGCCTGACACGGAGTTTTTTTAGTCCCTACACCAAAATGTCCCTATAAACAAACACCCTCTAATAATGCTGCTGGAAAATTGATGCAATGCCATAGTTAAAAGCAAATTACTTGTTTAACGAATTTTATTGTTAATATAATCTCTATGTTAATATTAATCAATGCCACCGTTTGAGAAATGCTACTGTCTTGCTTTCTTTCCCATTTAGATAAGGTAGATGCTTCTTTTTGTTGGCTTCTGTGTCATTCATCGTTATTGACCACTAATTGTTTCCTTTGCACCTCTGTGTAAATAGGGTTATCTACTTCACCTCGTTGCCATTGTGACCTTTTGTTGCACTTCACAAAACACTTTTGTTTTAAGTGTTTTGTGCAGTTCAACCAAAATGTCACACTGACAATGTTGCTTGATTGCTTGATCTTAGTGGAACTGCACAAGAGGAGATCTTACTTCCTATCCGTTAAGGTGAATTTGGTTCAGATCTTCTTCTTGTGAGTTGTTTCAATTCCACATCATGAGAGGTCAGTACTAGCCTTCTTTCACATGATTCTGTAGTGTGCTTTCATATGTTGTGCTACTTGTACGATAATGTTGCTTGACTTTAGTGAACTGCACAAATGGAGACACGACTTCCAATCTGTATGTGCACCGTAATATCCCATTGAGGTAAGATAAGGATATTTCACAACTGCTGGCCTGTATTTTGCCACTTTCATCAGAAAATTAAGTTTAGTACTATACTTGTGCTCCCTAATTGACATGCCAAATCTTACATTGAAGGCGAAGCTTGTCTGTTATTGAACCAAGTGATGAAGGGGAAGAACAAGTAGAAGAAAAATAAAAATCAACTCCCGGTGCTGTAATGAAGCACTGGAACTATGATGACACAAGTAATGATATTGTTTTGCATCTTAATTTATTGCTATGGCTGGAACGAGCAATTGTGTTTCCACTGATTTGATGCCACTCTTAATGTAATATGTAATTATCTCTACTTGTGCAAACAGGGATCTTCTTTGAAGATACCATATATTTAGAGTGGAACTGCACAAGAAGATGTTGGAAACATTAAACTAATCGAGGAGTATATAGTAAGCATGGCCACCACCGTAGATAGCAACAGATGGTTTCGGAGAAGTGCTTCATCTGTATGCTCTACACAATAAGCCTCCTGACAAAGGTTGGTACTCGCCCACTGATTTCATCCATATGATTGAGCTTTGTCATCTCTATTGGTGTTGTGCTACTGTTTAGATACTGTCATGAAAAAGTGGTATTGTCCTTGAGAAGTGCTTCATCTGTGTTGTTTTAAATATTTCCTTTCCTTTTTTTCGAGCACACAGGGATGCTAGCATTTAGTAGTCCTCTTGTCTTTGCACAACAGGATCATATTCCTCTGAAGAAGAATATGGAGTATGTGAAGTGACTAGTTCCGATTATGCCAGGATGAAGAAGCCATGTCTATCTTCTCATTAGAAGGAGCAGTTGAAGGATGGTTACATTACTCCCCACAAGACCAAACTAACTTCAGCTCAGAAGGACTGACAAATCTCCATTTTTTTGCTGTGATGCGCGAGTACAATGTTGTTCTAGGATTATTTCTGGTGAGTTCCATTTTTCTAAAAGTGTGCTCTACATGGACCATGTATGTGCCTGTTGAAACTGTCAAATCATAGTATAGTTTGATTTATACTAATCACTTTTTTGTATTTGTGCAAACAGGGGTGCTCAGCTTGATTTCAATGGGAACTGCACAAAATGTTCATGAATACATCGAATCATTCATTTCCACCACAAGAAAGGAGGTGCCGATAAGTTCAAGGCGTTGCAACATATAAGGGCGAAATCATACAAGTTACGCGCGAATTTGGTTGATTTTGGTGGAACTGCACAAAAAGAACAACTAGTTTATTTAGCATGAGGTGCCATGTCAATGTCCGAACTGATCGCAAACCCTGCCCATTCCACAATTGTAGGCATTTGATATTTTGGAATGGGACAACCTTGTCAAATTTTGCTCATTGATTTTAGCAAGACATGCGTTTGATATTTTTGAATGGGACGCCCTTTGCTGTCAGCAACGTCGAACATTTTTTTCTTTATTCTTTAGTTGTGAAGTAAATATTGCCTCTGACATGTGAATCGCTGAGATGCATAATCATCGATTGTTTTGAATGTTCTCTATGAATTGCTAGGCCTGTGTGTTTGATTGCAATGTACAGAAACGCTAAAAAGCTGCTCAAACTCTTTGTACTCCTTCTGTTCCTTTTTACTTCGCACATTGTGAAAGTGCATACTTTTTTGTATAAGATTGGTCAAAGTAGAGATACTTTGACTGCAGACAAAACTTGTATGCAGACTAGAAAGGACCGGAGGGAGTACATGTGAAACTGCTGCAAACGAGGTGATCACCCTGGGAATAATGCTAGTACGTATTGTTTTGCATGTTCATCCAATGCCAGTGATATAGGAATTTGAACTAATCAAAATAAATTCATTCATAGATGGTCGGATTTCATATAAACATGCCGGATTTCATTACATTTCATACATTCTTCAACTAAAAAGGGGTGCGCTGGAGGTATAATTAATTAACCAAAGCTACCCACTTGTGTCCCGCTGAGCCGAACAGAAGCTTCAGTGACTTAACTGCAGTTGCAGTTGCGTAACTGACATGTGGCCTATTGGGCCCACGTGTCAGTCAGCCAATGATACGTCTCCATCGTATCTACTTTTCCAAACACGTTTGCCCTTGTTTTGGACTCTAACTTGTATGATTTAAATGGAACTAACCCGGAATGACGCTGTTTTCAACAGAATTGCCATGATGTTGTTTTATGTGCAGATAACAAAAGTTCTCAGAATGACCTGAAACTCCACGGGATGTCTTATAAAAATAATAAAAAATCCTCGCCAAAGATGAAGACCAGGGGGCCCACACCCTGTCCATGAGGGTGGGTGGGCGCCCCCCTCCCTCCTAGGGCGCACCCCCCTACCTCGTGGGCCCCCTGGAGACCCTCCGACGCCAACTCCAACTCTATATATTGGCTTTCGGGGAGAAAAAAATCAGAGAGAAGAAATCATCACGTTTTACGATACAGAGCCGCCGCCAAGCCCTAAAACCTCTCGGGAGGGCTGATCTGGAGTCTGTTCGAGGCTCCGGAGAGGGGGATTCATCGCCGTCGTCATCATCAACCATCCTCCATCACCAATTTCATGATGCTCACCGCCGTGCGTGAGTAATTCCATCGTAGGCTCGCTGGATGGTGATGGGTTGGATGAGATTTTGTTGGGGAATGTAGCAGAGATTCAAAATTTTCTATGCATCACCAAGATCAACCTATGGAGAAGTCTACCAACGAGGGAAGGAGAGTGCATCTACATACCCTTGTAGATCGCTACGTGGAAGCGTTCAAGTGAACGGGGTTGATGCAGTCGTACTCATCGTGATCCAAATCACTGATGATCCTAGGGCCGAACGGACGGCACCTCCGTGCTCAACACACGTATAGACCGGTGACGTCTCCTACGCCTTGATCTAGCAAGGGGAGAAGGAGAGGTTGGAGAAGACTCCATCCAGTAGCAGCACGACGGCGTGGTGGTGGTGGAGGAGCATGGTACTCCAGCAGGGCTTCGCCAAGCACCGCAAGAGACGACGAGGGAGAGGGGTACGGCTGCGCCAAGAAGGAGAGGAACTCATCCGTTGGCAGCCCCAAGTCCTCAAGTATATATAGGGGAGAGGGAGGGGTGCGCCCCACCTAGGGTTCCACCCTAGGGGCGGCGACCAGCCCCAATCCCATCTAGGGTGGCGGCCAAGTGGAGGGGGAGAGGGAGGCGCACCAGGCATGGGCCTTAAGGCCCATCTGCCCTTAGGGTTTGCCCCCTCTTCCCCTTAGGCGCATGGGCCTTGGTGGGGAGGCGCCCCAGCCCACTTAGGGGCTGGTCCCTTCCCACTATTGGCCCATGTAGGCCTCCGGGGCTGGTGGTCCCACCTGGTGGACCCCCAGACCCCTCCAGTGGTCTCGGTACACTACCGGTGATGCCCGAAACACTTCCGGTGGCCAAAACCATACTTCCTATATATTAATCTTTACCTCCGGACCATTCTGGAATTCCTCGTGACGTCCGGGATCTCATCCGGGACTCCGAACAATATTCGGTAACCACGTATATCTATTCCCTATAACCCTAGCGTCATCGAACCTTAAGTGTGTAGACCCTACGGGTTCGGGAGTCATGCAGACATGGCCGAGATAACTCTCCGGCCAATAACCAATAGCGGGATCTGGATACCCATGTTGGCTCCCACATGTTCCACGATGATCTCATCGGATGAACCACGATGTCGAGGATTCAATCAATCCCGTATACAATTCCCTTTGTCTAGTGGTATGATACTTGCCCGAGATTCGATCATCGGTATCCCAATACCTTGTTCAATCTCGTTACTGGCAAGTCTCATTACTCGTTCCGTAACACATCATCCCGTGATCAACTCCTTGGTCACATTGTGCACATTATGATGATGTCCTACCGAGTGGGCCCAGAGATACCTCTCCGTTTACACGGAGTGACAAATCCCAGTCTCGATTCGTGCCAACCCAACAGACACTTTCGGAGATACCTGTAGTGTACCTTTAGAGCCACCCAGTTACGTTGTGATGTTTGGCACACCCAAAGTATTCCTATGGTATCCGGGAGTTGCACAATCTCATGGTCTAAGGAAATGATACTTGACATTAGAAAAGCTTTAGCATACGAACTACACGATCTTTGTGCTAGGCTTAGGATTGGGTCGTGTCCATCACATCATTCTCCTAATGATGTGATCCCGTTATCAAGGACATCCAATGTCCATGGTCAGGAAACCGTAACCATCTATTGATCAACGAGCTAGTCAACTAGAGGCTTACTAGGGACATGGTGTTGTCTATGTATCCACGCATGTATCTGAGTTTCCTATCAATACAATTCTAGCATGGATAATAAACGATTATCATGAACAAGGAAATATAATAATAATCAATTTATTATTGCCTCTAGGGCATATTTCCAACAGTCTCCCACTTGCACTAGAGTCAATAATCTAGTTCACATTGCCATGTGATCACATGTCACATCGCCATGTGACTAACATCCAAAGAGTTTACTAGAGTCTAGTTGACATCACTATGTGATTAACACTCAATGAGTTCTGGGTTTGATCATGTTATGCTTGTGAGAGAGGTTGTAGTCAACGGGTCTGCAACATTCAGATCCCTATGTATTTTGCAAAACTTTATGTCATATCGTAGATGCTGCTACCACGTTCCACTTGGAGCTATTCCAAATGGTTGCTCCACTATACGTATCCGGTTTGCTATTCAGAGTCATTCGGATAGGTGTTAAGGCTTGCATCGACGTAACCCTTTACGCTGAACTCTTTATCACCTCCATAATCGAGAAACATGTCCTTATTTTCTCCAAGGACAATTTTGACCGCTGTCTGGTGATCCACTCCTTGATCACCTTTGTACCCTCTTGCCAGACATGTGGCAAGGCACACATTAGGTGCAGTACACAGCATAGCATACTATGGAGCCTATGTCTAAGCATAGGGGACGACCTTCGTCCTTTCTCTCTATTCTGCCGTGGTCGAGCTTTAAGTCTTAACTTCATACCTTACAACTCAGGCAAGAACTCCTTCTTTGACTGATCCATCTTGAACACCTTCAAGATCATGTCAAGGTATGTGCTCATTTGAAAGTACCATTAAGCGTTTTGATCTATCCTTATAGATCTTGATGCTCAATGTTCAAGTGGCTTAATCCAGGTTTTCCATTGAAAAACACTTTTCAAATAACCCTATATGCTTTCTAGAAATTCTACATCATTTCCGATCAACAATATGTCAACAACATATACTCATCAGAAATTTTATAGTGCTCCCACTCACTTCTTTGGAAATACATTCCAACTCCGAGATGCTTACTCCAGTCCTTAGAAGGATGCTGGAGCTTTGCATACTTGTTAGCTTTTTTCCAGGATTGACAAAACCTTCTGGTTGTATCTCATACAACCTTTCCTCAAGAAAATCATCGAGGAAACAATGTTTTGACATCCTATCTGCATGATTTCATAAATAATGCAGTAACTGCCAACATAATTCCAACAGACTTTTAGCATCGCTACGTGTGAGAAAGTCTCATCGTACTCAACTCCTTGAACTTGTCGGGAAACATCTTAACGACAAGTCGAGCTTTCTCAATGGTGACATTTACCATCATTGTCTGTCTTCCTTTTAAAATCCATCTGCACCCAAGAGCCTTACGACTATCAAGTAGTTCTTTCAAAGTCTACACTTTGTTTTCATACATGGATTCTCTCTCAGATTTTATGGCCTCGAGCCATTTTTTTTGGAATCTGGGCCCACCATCGCTTCTCCATAGCTCATAGGTTCATTGTTGTTTAGCAACATGACTTCCAAGACAGGATTACGTACCACTCTGAATTAGTACGCATCCTTGTCATCCTACGAGGTTTGGTAGTGACTTGATCCGAAGTTTCATGATCACTATCATAAGCTTCCACTTCAATTGGTGTAGGTGCCACAGGAACAACTCCCTGTGCCCTGCTACACACTAGTTGAAGTGACAGTTCAATAACCTCATCAAGTCTCCACCATCCTCCCACTCAATTCTTTCGAGAGAAACCTTTTTCTCAAGAAAGGACCCGATTTCAGAAACAATCCCTATTGCTTTCGGATCTGAGACAGGAGGTATACCCAACTGTTTTGGGTGTCCTATGAAGATGCATTTATCCTCTTTGGGTTCGAGCTTATCAGCCTGAAACTTTTTCACGTAAGCGTTGCAGCCCCAAACTTTTAAGAAATGACAGCTTAGGTTTCTCTAAACCATAGTTCATACGGTGTCATCTCATCGGAATTACGTGGTGCCCTATTTAAAGTGAATGTGGTTGTCTCTAATGCCTAACCCATAAACTATCGTGGTAATTCGATAAGAGACATCATGGTATGCATCATATCCAATAGGGTGCATTTATGATGTTCAGACACACCATCACACTATGGTGTTCCAGGCTGTATTAGTTGTGAAACAATTTCCACAATGTCTTAATTCTGTGCCAAACTCGTAATTCAGATATTCATCTCTACGATCATATCATAGACATTTTATCCTCTTGTCACGACGATGTTCAACTTCACTCTGAAATTACTTGAACCTTTCAATAATTCAGACTTATGTTTCATCAAGTAAATATACTCAGTATCTACTCAAATCATTTGTGAAGTAAGAACATAACAATATCCACTACATGCCTCAGCACTCATTGGACTGCCCACATCAAGATGTATACTTCCAACAAGTTGCTTTCTTGTTCCATCTTACTGAAAACGAGGCTTTTCAGTCATCTCGCCCATGTGGTATGATTTGCATGTCTCAAGTGATTCAAAATCAAGTGAGTCCAAACGATCCATCTGTATAGAGTTTCTTCATGCATATCTAGCAACAAACATGGTTTGCATGTCTCAATCCTTTCAAAAATGAGTGAGTCCAAAGATCCATCAACATGGAGCTTCTTCATGCGTTTTATACCAATATGACTCAAATTGCAGTGCCACATTTGTGTGGTACTATCATTACTATCTTATACCTTTGTCATGAAAATGTCTATCACTACGATCGGGATGGTATTATTCAAATAAACAGAGTAACCATTATTCTCCTTAAATGAATAACCGTATCGTGATAGACATAATCCAATCATGTCTATGCTCAACGCAAACACCAAATAACAATTATTTAGGTTTTAATACCAATCTCGATGGTAGAGGGAGCGTACGATATTTGATCAACCTTGGAAATACTTCCAACACATATCATCATCTCACCTTTTAGCTAGTCTCCATTTATTCCGTAGCCTTTTGTTTCGAGTTACTAACACTTAGCAACCGAACCGGTATCTAATACCCTGGTGCTACTAGGAGTACTAGTAAAGTATAGATTATAATGCATATCCAATATACTTCTGTCGACCTTGCCAGCCTTCTCATCTACCAAGTATCTAGGGTGGTTCTGCTTCAGTGACTGTTTCCCTTATTACAGAAGCACTTAGTCTCGGGCTTGGGTTCAACTTTGGGTTTCTTCACTAGAACAGCAACTGATTTGTTGTTCCATGAAGTATCCCTTTCTTTCCCTTGCCCTTCTTGAAACTAGTGGTTTTACTAACCATCAATGACTGATGCTCCCTTTTGATTTCTACTTTCGCGGTGTCGCGAATAGCTCAAGGATCATATCTATCCCTGATATGTTATAGTTCATCACGAAGCTCTAGTAGCTTGGTGGCAGTGACTTTGGAGAACCATCACTATTTCATCTGGAAGATCAACTCCCACTCGATTCAAGCGATTGTTGTACTCAGACAATCTGAGCACAAGCTCAAGATTGAGCTTTTCTCCCTTATTATGCAGGCTAAGAAAATCGTCGGAGGTCTTATACCTATTGACGTGGGCACGAGCCTGAAATCCCAATTTCAGTCCTTGGAACATCTCATATGTTCTGCGATGTTTCAGAAACGTCTTTGGTGCCTCAATTCTAAACCATTTAGCATTACGCACTGAACTATCATGTAGTCATCAAAACGTGTATGTCAGATGTTCGCAACATCCACAGACGACGTTCGAGGTTCAGCACACTGAGCGGTGCATTAAGAACATAAGCCTTCTACTGTCTGCATAATTGCTACTATCAACTTTCAACTAATTTTTCTCTAGGAACTTATCTAAATAGTAGAACTGAAGCGCGAGCTACGACATAATTTGCGAAGACCTTTTGACTATGTTCAGGATAATTAAGTTCATCTTATGAACTCCCACTCAGATAGACATCCCTCTAGTCATCTAAGTGATACATGATCCGAATCAACTAGGCCGTGTCCGATCATCACGTGAGACGGACTAGTCATCATCGGTGAACATCTCATGCTAATCGCATCTTCTATACGACTCATGTTCGACCTTGTGTTTCGCATGTCTGTACATGCTAGGCTCGTCAAGTTAACCTAAGTGTTTCGCATGTGTTCCGAGGCCATGTCTGTACATGCTAGGCTCGTCAAGTTAACCTAAGTGTTTCGCATGTGTTCCGAGGCCATGTCTGTACATGCTAGGCTCGTCAACACCCGTTGTATTCGAATGTAAGAATCTATCACACCCGATCATCACGTGGTGCTTCGAAACGATGAACTTTCGCAGTGGTGCACAGTTAGGGAGAACACTTCTCTTGAAATTTTAGTGAGGGATCATCTTATTTAAGCTACCGTCATGCTAAGCAAATAAGATGTATAAACATGATAAACATCACATGCAATCAAATAGTGACATGATATGGCCAATATCATATTGCTCTTTTTGATCTCCATCTTCGGGGCTCCATGATCATCATCGTCACCGGCATGACACCTGATCTCCATCATCATGATCTCCATCATTGTGTCTCCATGATAAACGTTGTCTCGCAAACTTATTACTTCTACTACTATGGCTACCGGTTAGCAATAAAGTAAAGTAATTACATGGCATTGTTCAATGACACGCAGGTCATACAATAAATAAAGACAACTCCTATGGCTCCTGCCGGTTGTCATACTCATCGACATGCAAGTCATGATTCCCATTACAAGAACATGATCAATCTCATACATCACATATCATTCATCACATTTTTCTTGGCCATATCACATCACATAGCATACGCTGCAAAAACAAGTTAGACGTCCTCTAATTGTTGTTTGCATGTTTTACGTGGCTTCTATGGGTTTCTAGCAAGAACGTTTCTTACCTACGCAAAAACCACAACGTGATATGCCAATTTCTATTTACCCTTCATAAGGACCCTTTTCATCGAATCCGATCCGACTAAAGTGGGAGAGACAGACACCCGCTAGCCACCTTATGCAACTAGTGCATGTCAGTCAGTAGAACCAGTCTCACGTAAGATACGTGTAAGGTCGACCCTGGCCGCTTCATCCCACAATGCCACCGAATCAAGACTGGACTAGTAACGGTAAGCATATTGAACAAAATCAACGCCCACAACTACTTTGTGTTCTACTCGTGCATAGAAACTATGCATAGACCTAGCTCATGATGCCACTATTGGGGAACGTAGCAGAAATTCAAAATTTTCTACGCATCACCAAGATCAATCTATGGAGAAGTCTACCAACGAGGGAAGGATAGTGCATCTACATACCCTTGTAGATCGCTACGCGGAAGCGTTCAAGTGAACGGGGTTGATGGAGTCGTACTCGTCGTGATCCAAATCACTGATGATCCTAGTGCCAAACGGACGGCACCTCCGTGTTCAACACACGTACAGCCCGGTGACGTCTCCTACGCCTTGATCCAGCAAGGGGAGAAGGAGAGGTTTGGGAAGACTCCATCCAGCAGCAGCACGACGGCGTGGTGGTGGTGGAGGAGCGTGGTACTCCAGCAGGGCTTCGCCAAGCACCGCAAGAGACGAGGAGGGAGAGGGGTAGGGCTGCACCAAGAAGGAGAGGAACTCATCCGTTGGCAGCCCCAAGTCCTCAAGTATATATAGGGGAGAGGGAGGGGTGCGCCCCACCTAGGGTTCCACCCTAGGGGCGGCGGCCAGCCCCAATCCCATCTAGGGTGGCGGCCAAGTGGAGGAGAGAGGGAGGCGCACCAGGCATGGGCCTTAAGGCCCATCTGCCCTTAGGGTTTGCCCCCTCTTCCCCTTAGGCGCATGGGCCTTGGTGGGGAGGCGCCCCAGCCCACTTAGGGGCTGGTCCCTTCCCACTATTGGCCCATGTAGGCCTCCGGGGCTGGTGGTCCCACCTGGTGGACCCCCGGACCCCTCCGGTGGTCCCGGTACACTATCGGTGATGCCCGGAACACTTCCGGTGGCCAAAACCATACTTCCTATATATTAATCTTTACCTCCGGACGATTCTGGAATTCTCGTGACGTCCGGGATCTCATCCGGGACTCCGAACAATATTTGGTAACCACGTATATCTATTCCCTATAACCCTAGCGTCATTGAACCTTAAGTGTGTAGACCCTACGGGTTCGGGAGTCATGCAGACATGGCCGAGATAACTCTCTGGCCAATAACCAACAGCGGGATCTGGATACCCATGTTGGCTCCCACATGTTCCACGATGATCTCATCGGATGAACCACGATGTCGAGGATTCAATCAATCCCGTATAAAATTCCCTTTGTCTAGTGGTACGATACTTGCCCGAGATTCGATCGTCGGTATCCCGATACCTTGTTCAATATTGTTACTGGCAAGTCTCTTTACTCGTTCCATAACACATCATCCCATGATCAACTCCTTGGTCACATTGTGCACATTATGATGATGTCCTACTGAGTGGGCCCAGAGATACCTCTCCGTTTACACGGAGTGACAAATCCCAGTCTCGATTCGTGCCAACCCAATAGACACTTTCGGAGATACCTGTAGTGTACCTTTATAGCCACCCAGTTACATTGTGACGTTTGGCACACCCAAAGTATTCCTACGGTATCCGGGAGTTGCACAATCTCATGGTCTAAGGAAATGATACTTGACATTAGAAAAGCTTTAGCATATACACGATCTTTGTGCTAGGCTTAGGATTGGGTCTTGTCCATCACATCATTCTCCTAATGATGTGATCCCGTTATCAATGACATCCAATGTCCATGGTCAGGAAACCGTAACCATCTATTGATTAACGAGCTAGTCAACTAGAGGCTTACTAGGGACATGGTGTTGTCTATGTATCCACACATGTATCTGAGTTTCCTATCAAAACAATTCTAGCATGGATAATAAACGATTATCATGAAAAAGGAAATATAATAATAATCAATTTATTATTGCCTCTAGGGCATATTCTGGTTCTCTATTAAAAGGAGGCCTTAATATCCCTTAGTTTCCAATAGGACCCCGCTGCCACGGGAGGGTAGGACAAAAGATGTCATGCAAGTTCTTTTCCATAAGCACGTATGACTATATACGGAATACATGCCTACATTACATTGATGAATTGGAGCTAGTTCTGTGTCACCCTATGTTATGACTGTTACATGATGAACCGCATCCGGCATAATTATCCATCACTGATCCGATGCCTACGAGCTTTTCATATACTGGTTCTGGCTTATTTACTTTTTTGTTGCTACTGTTACAATCACTACAAAAAACCAAAAACATTACTTTTGCATCCTTTACTTTTGTTGCCGTTACCACCACTATCATATTACTTTGCTACTAAACACTTTGCTGCAGATACTAAGTTTCCAGGTGTGGTTGAATTGACAACTTAGCTGCTAATACTTGAGAATATTCTCTGGCTCCCCTTGTGTCAAATCAATAAATTTGGGTTGAATACTCTACCCACGAAAACTGTTGCGATCCCCTATACTTGTGGGTTATGAAGACCTTTTTCTTTGAGTCACTTGGGATTTATATCTGCTGGACACTATGAAGAACTTGAAATACGCTAAGACAACAATTTATCCCTCAACTATGAGGGGAGGTAAGGAACTACCATCTAGCTCTGCACTTGATACACCTTCTGTTATGAGTAAGCTAGCGACACCTAAACCTGCTTCTGCTATTCATTCCGATATGTCGCATGTTATTGATGATGCCACTTCTGCTATGCATGATACTTATGATGAAACTGCTTCTATGCCTGATACTACTGTGCCCCTTAGTGAATTTCTTGATGAACAAATTGCTAGGGCTAGAGAGAAAGAAATTATTGAATTTGAATATAATGATGAAAGTGATGATGAATATATGTCTGTTATTCCTGAGGGTTATGTTTTTGATATGGAATCTTCTGCCGCTATTTTAGCTTGCAAAGATAGATATGAGCTCAAGAGGTTATTAGCTAAGTGGAACAAAGAACCACTTAGAGATAAAATGAAACCTGACCCTGCTTTTGCTACTTCACCCATCTGTGTTCCTGATAAGGATTATGAATTCTCTGTTGATCCTGATATAATTACTTTGGTTTAATCTGATCCTTTCCATGGTTATGAATCTGAAACTGTTGTGGCACATCTCACTAAATTAAATGATATAGCCACCCTGTTTACTAATGATGAGAGATCGCGCTACTTTTATATCCTCAAAATATTTCCGTTCTCATTTAAGGGTGATGCTAAGATATGGTTTAATTCTCTTGATCCTGGTTGTGTGTGTAGTCCCCAGGATATGATTTATTACTCCTCTGCTAAATATTTCCCTGCTCATAAGAAACAAGTTGCTTTAAAGGAAATATACGACTTTGTGCAAATTAAAGAAGAGAGTCTCCCACAAGCTTGGGGGAGGCTTCTCAAGTTACTTAATGCTTTGCCTGATCATCCGCTTAAGAAACATGAAATACTTGATATCTTTTATAACGGACTAACCGATGCTTCCAGAGATTACCTGGATAGTTGTGCTGGTTCTCTTTTCCGGGAAAGAACACCGGATGAAGCTGAAATTCTATTGAATAATATGTTGACAAATGAAAATAATTGGGCACCTCCTGAGCCAGCTCCCGCTCCATTTACTGAGCCTATTCCTAAACCAACTCCGAAGAAGAGAGGTGTTCTACTTCTCAGTCCCGAAGATATGCAAGAGGCAAAGAAATCTATGCAAGAAAAAGGTATTAAAGCTGAAGATGTTAAGAATTTACCTCCTATTGAAGAAATACATGGTCTTAATTTACCGCCTGTTGAAGAAACATATGATCTTAATCCTTTATTTATTGAAGAACCTCCTGATTCCGATATCCCGACACAGGTAGTAAAGGTAAATTCTCTCTATAGATATGATAAGGTTGAAGTCCCTCCTACTAAAATTGCTAGTCAGTGCTTGGATGAGTTTGATGACTTTATGTTTAAGGAAGATGACTTCAATGCTTATTTTGGTAGACAATTAAAACAAAATGCTTATATGATTAGACGCTTGGGTGATTATATGGCTAATATTAGAGGTGAACTTAAACTTGTTAGCAAACATGCTTCTATGGTTACCACTCAAGTAGAACAAGTACTTAAAGCACAAAAAGAAGTACTTGATGAAATGAATAGTAAGAAAAATGATTATGTTGTTAGAGTGGCTACTAGAACTAGTAGAATGACTTAGGAATCTTTGTATCCTGAAGGCCACCCTAAGAGAATCGAGCAAGATTCTCAGAGAAATAATATTGATGTACCTAGTTCTTCTAAGAAGAAGAAAAAGAAAAATGATAGAACCGTGCAAACTTCTAGTGAACCTATTGCTGAACCACCTGATAATCCAAATGATATATCTATGTCTGATGCTGAAACACAATCTGGTAATGAACATGAACCTAGAGAGAATATTAATGATGATGTTCGTGATGATGCTCAATCTAGTAATGATAATGATGTAGAAATTGAACCTGCTGTTGATCTTGATAACCCACAATCAAAGAATCAACATTATGATAAGAGAGACTTTGTTGCTAGGAAACATGGAAAAGAAAGAGAACCTTGGGTTCAGAAACCCATGCCTTTTCCTATAAAACCATCCAAGAAGAAGGATGATGAGCATTTTGAGCGCTTTGCTGAAATGATTAGACATATCTTTTTGCGTATGCGATTGACTGATGTGCTAAAAAACGAATCCTTATGCTAAATATATGAAATATATCATTACTAGTAAAAGAAAGATACCGGAAGCTGAAATTTCCACCATGCTTGCTAATTATACTTTTAAGGGTGGAATATCAAAGAAACTTGGAGATCCCGGAGTACCTACTATACCTTGCTCCATTAAAAGAAATTATATTAAAACTGCTTTATGTGATCTTGGATCCGGTTTTAGCGTTATGCCTCTTTCCTTATATCGTAGACTTGACTTGAATGAGTTGACACCTACTGAAATATCTTTGCAAATGGCTGATAAATCAACTGCTATACATGTCGGTATTTGTGAGGATGTGCCTGTTGTGGTTGCAAACTTTACTATTTTAACGGACTTTGTTATGCTTGATATTCCCGAGGATGATAGTATGTCTATTATTCTTGGAAGACCATTTCGTAACACTGCAGGGGCTGTTATTGATTGCAACAAAAGCAATGTCACTTTTCATGTTAATGGTAATGAGCATACGGTACACTTTCCGAGGAAACAACCTCAAGTTCATAGTATCAACTCTACTGGAAAAATTCCATCGATTATATTTGGAGGTTTTGAATTTCCTCTTCCTACTGTCAAAAAGAAATATGATATACTTATTATTGGGGATTTGCATATCCCCGTTGAGGTAACTTAGTGTTATTCGAAATTTCTCCGGTTTCATGATTATCAGAATGAGTTTGTTAACAAGACTTGATCAACCTTGTTAGTGGATTCCTTTTGATGATCATGAGATGGAAGAAACTAGAAGCACAACCTTTTGAACCCTCTCTATATTTTCTACAGTTTAGTAGAAATAAAGTAAAAATGGTATTTTTCTGTCTGTTCCTTGGTTTATCCATGCAATATAATAATATCCCGAAAATGAAAGTCCTCAGAATGACATGCCAATTTAATATGATTTTTTCAGGAATATTTGAGGATTTACTGTGCAAAAATTACCGCGACAGGGAGCTGCCACCTGGCCACGAGGGTGGAGGACGCGCCCCCTGCCTTGTGGGCCCACGGTGGGTCTCCTCCACTTATCCCAGCACCCACCTTCTTCCTCTGCCTCACACAAACCTGAAAAACCAACTCAAGCACAAGTTCCATCCACTTTTGCTGTGATTTTCGATCTCCTTGCTCAAAGCACCTCTCGCAAAACTGCTTGGGGAGATTGTTCCTTGGTATGTGACTCCTCCATTGGTCCAATTAGTTTTTGTTCTAGTGCTCTATTCTTTGCAAAATTGTGCTGCATAGGTGACCATGTTCTTGAGCTGGCATGTCAAATTTATATGGTTCCAAGTAGTTCTAATGCTTGATTTAGGCTCTAGGCACTTGTAGGAGTAGTTGCTATCAGTTTTATTGAAGTTGGTTTACTTTTGTTTGAAGTTACTAAAAGTTTCAAAAAAAATTCAGAGAAAAGCAATATGTTTAGGAAGATGTTCCAGGGTGGTTCTTCTAAGAAGCAAGGACCCAGAATTGCTATGTGTGATGCTGACGAGGAACCACCAAGAGACGCTCTAGTGCGGCCTTGCGAACGACCATCAGAAAATTTTATGGATCATGCAGGGATTAAAGAAGAATTTAAAGCATATTTGTGCAATGCCGGTTTTGAGGATTTTGAGGCTGACAAATGCCCCCAATATCATGATCTCACAAGTTCATTTGTGAGGAGGTTTGAGCATTTATCTTCGCGTAATTCTCCTTCAGTCATGTTTGATCTCTATGACAAATCTTATATCATGGACTTAGAGGATTTCACTTTTTCTTGCAAACTTCCATCATGGGGCAGTGTTAGGGATCCCCCTAAATCTGAATTTGGAAACTTTCTTGCTAGTATAACTATAGGGGAATCTAGAGATATAACGCAAGCTACCATAGGGAGAATTCACTTTCCTGCTATACATTATTTTGCTCTCTTTATTGGTAGATGCATAAATGCTAAGGATGAAGCATGTCACATGTGTGTCCCTGACCTTAGCATTCTTAGGAGTGCTGTGTTAGGAGACCAATCTTATCATATGGGAGCCATTGTAGCTCGTAGGTTGCATCATAATAGATATAATGGGGATTTCTTTGGAGGAATTTATGCAACCCGCTTAGCTAATTTTATTGAGATAGACATTCGTGAGGGTGATATGGAGTTGCCTCCTGCATATTTAGATTATAACTCTATGGCTTCGCACCAGTTTGTCGAGAGGCCTGAATCACCTCTCTTATATCGTTTAATTTTTAACAAACGGCATGTTGTCCGTATTACTCTCCCTGCTCCTGCCTTCTTTGATTCTCAGACAAAACGAAGATATACTATTACCAGAGAGGAGGCAGATGAGTACGAGAGGAGAGCAGAAGCAGCCCGACTCCACGGTGCAGCTCAGCAGGCGATAACTGTTGCATCACAGTACGACCTCAGCTACACCTACGGGTATCCGCCAGGTCATCCCTGGCAATAGACCAACTTAGGACAAAAGCCTAAGCTTGGGGGAGTACGTATTTCTCACCGACATTACATTTATGTTCACACACACTCATTGCTAGATGTCGGTGCTCATACTCTTTCACTGTAATATCCATGCTAGTTTATTTTCTTTTTCCTGCTTTCTTCTTGTGTGTTTGTTAAACCTTAAGAAAAACCAAAAAAAATTAGTAGTAGTTTACTTTCTTGCTGTAGTAGTAATTAAAAAGAAAACCCAAAAATATTTCATGTTCTTCTTTTGCTTGTTGGGAGCTTTCCTGTGTAAATAGTTTTTATTTCTTTTCTTTTATTTCGGGGTCAGTAGGAGAAGACCATAATTAAACTGTTGAAGTGGCTCTTATATGCATTATTGTTGATTTAACCAAGAGCCCATATTGCCTTGTCTTCTCCTGTTTATTGAATGCTCGTAGATTCCAGCTTAGCCCAATGCACGTGCACTCTTATTATTATTCACATCGTTCGGTCGTGCAAGTGAAAGGCAATTATGATGATATATGATGGATTGACTGAGATGGGAAAAGCTGGTATGAACTCGACCTCTTTTGTTTTTGTAAATATGATGAGTCTGTCGTTCTTGATTCAGCTTATTATGAATAAACATGTTTGCAATGACAATTAGAGATCATAGTTGCCTGTGCCATGCTTGATTAGCTATGAGTTATAATGATTTACCTTGTGTGCCAACATGCTATTGAGATGGTTATGATGTGGTGTGATGGGGTGGTATCCTCCTTTGAATGATTTAAGTGACTTGACTTGGCACATGTTTACGCATGTAGTTGAAACAAATCAACATAGCATTCATGATATTTATGTTCATGGTGGATTATATCCTACTCATGCTTGCATCCAATGTTTATTAATTTTAATGCATGTACATGGCTGTTGTCGCTCTCTAGTTGGTCACTTCCCAGTCTTTTGCTAGCCTTCACTTGTACTAAGCGGGAATACTGCTTGTGCATCCAACCCCTTAAACCCCAAAGTTATTCCAGATGAGTCCACTATACCTTCCTATATGCGGTATCTACCTGCCGTTCCAAGTAAATTTGTATGTGCCAAACTCTAAACCTTCAAATAAAAATGCTATTTTGTATGCTCGCATAGCTCATGTATCAACCAAGGCTGCCCTTATCTTCCATGTTAGGCGGGTTATTCTCAAGAGGAGTAGACTCCGCTCCTCACTCACGAGAAAATGGCTGGTCACCGGGATGCCCAGTCCCATGCTTTATGCAAACTAAATCAAAATTAATTGCAAACAAAACTCCCCCTAGGACCTGATGTATGTTGGAGGCACTCGTTGTTTCGAGCAAGCCATGGATTGCTGCTTGTTGGTGGAGGGGGAGTATAATGTGTGTGACATGGAAGATATCGTCATCTCTTAGTTGCTATGTTGACAATGAAAGTATACCGCTCAAAATATAATTTATCTCTATTTCAAAACCGAGCTCTAGCACCTCTAAAAATCCCTGCTTCCCTCTGCGAAGGGCCTATCCATTTACTTTTATGTTGAGTCATCACCCTCTTATCAAAGAGCACTAGCTGGAGAGCACAGCTGTCATTTGCATTCATCACTATTAATCTATGTTGGGTGTGACTATGATTGGATCTCTTTTACCATGAATTACAATGTCTAGTCAGTCCTTGATCTTTAAAGGTGCTCTGCATTTATGTTTTGTGGTCTCAGAAAGGGCTAGCGAGATACCATCTTGTTATATCATATTATGATTGTTTTGAGAAAGTGTTGTCATCCGAGATTTATTATTATGGCTCGCTAGCTGATTATGTTATTGATATGAGTAATTGTGAGACCTGAGAATTATTGCAAATGTGGTTAGTTATGATCTTTGCTGAAAATTTGAATGCTGGCTTTACATATTTGCAACAACCAGAGCAAACAGAGTTTGTAAAAGTTTTTCTTTTTCTCTTTCAGTTTGTCAACTGAATTGCTTGAGGACAAGCAAGGGTTTAAGCTTGGGGGAGTTGATACGTCTCCGTCGTATCTACTTTTCCAAACACTTTTGCCCTTGTTTTGGACTCTAACTTGTATGATTTGAATGGAACTAACCTGGACTGACACTGTTTTCAACAGAATTGCCATGATGTTGTTTTATGTGCAGAAAACAAAAGTTCTCAGAATGACCTGAAACTCCACGGGATGTCTTATAAAAAATAATAAAAAATACTCGCCAAAGATGAAGACCAGGGGGCCCACACCCTGTCCACGAGGGTGGGGGTGCGCCCCCCTCCTAGCGCGCGCCCCCTACCTCGTGGGCCCCCTGGAGACCCTCCGACGCCAACTCCAACTCTATATATTGGCTTTCGGGGAGGAAAAAACCAGAGAGAAGAAATCATCGCATTTTATGATACGAAGCCGCCGCCAAGCCCTAAAACCTCTCGGGAGGGCTGATCTGGAGTCCGTTCGGGGCTCCGGAGAGGGGGATTCGTCGCTGTCGTCATCATCAACCATCCTCCATCACCAATTCCATGATGCTCACCGCCGTGCGTGAGTAATTCCATCGTAGGCTTGCTGGACGGTGATGGGTTGGATGAGATTTACCATGTAATCGAGTTAGTTTTGTTAGGGTTTGATCCCTAGTATCCACTATGTTCTGATATTTATGTTGCTATGACTTTGCTATGCTTAATGCTTGTCACTAGGGCCCAAGTGCCATGATTTTAGATCTGAACCTATTATGTTTTCATGAATATATGTGAGTTCTTGATCCTATCTTGCAAGTCTATAGTCACCTACTATGTGTTATGATCCGACAACCCCGAAGTGACAATAATCAGATACTTCTCGGTGATGACCATAGTTTGAGGAGTTCATGTATTCACTATGTGCTAATGCTTTGTTCCGGTTCTCTATTAAAAGGAGGCCTTAATATCCCTTAGTTTCCCATAGGACCCCGCTGCCATGGGAGGGTAGGACAAAAGATGTCATGCAAGTTCTTTTCCATAAGCACGTATGACTATATACGGAATACATGCCTACATTACATTAATGAATTGGAGCTAGTTCTGTGTCACCCTATGTTATGACTGTTACATGATGAACCGCATCCGGCATAATTATCCATCACTGATCCGGTGCCTACGAGCTTTCCATATACTGGTTCTCGCTTACTTACTTTTCCGTTGCTACTGTTACAATCACTACAAAATACCAAAAACATTACTTTTGCGTCCATTACTTTTGTTGCCGTTACCACCACTATCATATTACTTTGCTTCTAAACACTTTTCTGCAGATACTAAGTTTCCAGGTGTGGTTGAATTGACAACTCAGCTGCTAATACTTGAGAATATTCTTTGGCTCCCCTTGTGTCGAATCAATAAATTTTGGTTGAATACTCTACCCTCGAAAAATGTTGTGATCCCCTATACTTGTGGGTTATCAGCCAACTGCACCAGCAGTTAAGTAGAAGCAGAGTTCTTCTCCAGCGCAGCTCTCCAACTCCATGTCGCCGCCAAGAAGCTAACCGGCCGTCAATGGTCAACCCGCCTAGCTTGGCTTCAACCGGAGGGTAGCAGCGGTGTCCTTACTTGGACCCAAGTGGTGGCGACCTACCGTGTTCTACTCTTCCTCGTTTTCTGTGTGGCGCGGCCTCATTGGCAGCGGGGCAAGGCCTCGGCGGAGCCGGCGATGTCCTCTATCTCGTTGCTAGCGGGCGTCGCCTCAGCGGAGCGGTGGAAATCCTCCCCCGCGTTGCCGGCAGGGTGGGGTCTCGGCTGAGCCGGCGATGTCCTCTGCCTCGTTGTTGGCGGGGCAGGGCCTCGGCGGAGCCGGCGGTGTCCTCTATCTCGTTGTTGGCACCGCGGGGCCTCGTCGACACCAGTGGAACGGGGACTCGTCAGAGTCGGCATTGTCCTCTGCCTCGTCCTCGGTCTCGCCAAACAGCGCCTCACCCGCTTCATCGCCCTCTTTGCTAGCCTCCTTGTAGGCGGCCGCAGCCTCCGCCACCCGCATGTGGTACCGCCAGCGCTCGAGGCGGCCCTTGCGGGCGGAGCGGTATGAGTCGAGCAGCGCCTCCTGCTCCGCCCGCTCCGCGATGATCTGCTCCTCCACCTGCAGGTGCTCCTGGAGGAGATGGTGGTTGTAGGCGGTGTCGGCCTGTGCCTCCCGGAACTGCTCCTCACGCATCTGCCTCACACTGTCCATATATTGGGAATGGGCCTAGCCGATGGTCATGGTGCAATGCACCAGCGAGGATGGCGCGGAGGAGGGGGTTGGCGCCGAATCGTCGACTACCCTGTACTCCATTGGGATGTAGTCATCCTCCGGCTGCCTGCCGGCCAGCCGGTCGACAGAAATGGCTGCCATCTCCTTGTGGTCCATCGTCTGCCCATCCCGAAGAGCGTTGGAGCGCGAGGAAGCCATGGTGGGCAGTAGTGGTGTGGACAAGATAAAGGGAACGGATGTGGATGACTGTGGCTATGGCCGCCGCAGCAGTTTATATAGCAATGGTGGGCGGGCGAAGGGACGGACGTGTGGCGCCGGAGTAGCTGCCTCGGCAACCGCGTATAATTAATGTGGGCGGCAGATGGACGGACGGACGGCACTTGTGTCGTTTGAAGGCGGAACAATCGCCTGCACAGGGAAGCAGGGCGGGCGGCGCTTACTGTTTCGGGCGGAAAGCGCGCGCGGGCGAGGAGATGACTTTACTTGGAGAGGATGACAATGGGGACCCACCAGGTCCATAGCCTCACGTACGCAAGTGCCTCCTTATTATATATATACAATTTATTTTGCTTCCTCCTGGTTTCTTGACATCACGGTCCCATACCATTGTCAACCTATGTAGTAGTCAATAAACGAGAGAATTGCACAAGAAGCGGCCGACGGCTGGGACCAATCAGCTCGAGCAGTATTTGTGTTTTTGAGGTGTGAGCACTACAGAGTTTTTCGATGTTTAGCCCAGATATTAATTTTTCTCCTCTGAACAACAACGAAAACATCACTGCAGGTATTAACTGAAGGAAATATGCCCTAGAGGCAATAATAAAGTTATTATTTATTTCCTTATATCATGATAAATGTTTATTATTCATGCTAGAATTGTATTAACTGGAAACATAATACATGTGTGAATACATAGACAAACAGAGTGTCACTAGTATGCCTCTACTTGACTAGCTCATTGATCAAAGATGGTTATGTTTCCTAACCATAGACATGAGTTGTCATTTGATTAACGGGATCACATCATTAGGAGAATGATGTTCTTGACTTGACCCATTCCGTTAGCTTAGCACTTGATTGTTTAGTTTGTTGCTATTGCATTCTTCATGACTTATACATGTTCCTATGACTATGAGATTATGCAACTCCCGTTTACCGGAGGAACACTTTGTGTGCTACCAAACGTCACAACATAACTGGGTGATTATAAAGGTGCTCTACAGGTGTCTTCGAAGCTACTTGTTGGGTTGGCGTATTTCGAGATTAGGATTTGTCACTCCGATTGTCGGAGAGGTATCTCTGGGTGCACTCGGTAATGCACATCACTATAAGCCTTGCAAGCATTGCAACTAATGAGTTAGTTGCGGGATGATGTGTTACGGAACGAGTAAAGAGACTTGCTGGTAACGAGATTGAACTAGGTATTGAGATACCGACGATCGAATCTCAGACAAGTAACATACCATGACAAAGGGAACAACATATGTTGTTATGCGTTTGACCGATAAAGATCTTCGTAGAATATGTGGGAGCCAATATGAGCATCCAGGTTCCGCTATTGGTTATTGACCAGAGACGTGTCTCGGTCATGTCTACATAGTTCTCGAACCCGTAGGGTCCGCATGCTTAAAGTTCGGTGACGATCGTAATAAGAGTTTTTGTTTTTTGATGTACCGAAGGTTGTTCGGAGTCCCGGATGAGATCAGGGACATGACGAGGAGTCTCGAAATGGTCGAGACATAAAGATTGATATATTGGATGACTATGTTTGGACATCGGAAGGGTTCCGAGTGGTTCAGGCATTTTTTCCGGAGTACCGGGAGGTTACCGGAACCCCCTGGGAGAAGTTATGGGCCTTATGGGACATAAGAAGGAAGCACACCAGCCCACAAGGGGTGGTGCGCCCCCTTTCGGCAGGAGGCCGAATTGGAGAAGGTTTGGGGGTGCGGCCCCCCTTTCCTTGTCTCCTACTCCTCCTTCCCTTCCTCTCCTACTCCAACTAGGGAAGGGGGGAATCCTACTCCCGGTGGGAGTAGGACTCCTCCAGGGCGCGCCATAGGGGCCGGCACTCTCCCCCTCCTCCACTTCTTTATATACGGGGGTGGGGGCACCTCATAGACACACAAGTTGATCTTCGTGATCGTTCCTTAGCCGTGTACGGTGCCCCCTTCCACCATATTCCACCTCGGTCATATCGTAGTGGTGCTTAGGCGAAGCCCTGCGTCGATAGAACATCATCACCGTCATCACGCCGTCGTGCTGACGAAACTCTCCCTCAACACTTTGCTGCATCGGCGCTCGAGGAACGTCACCGAGTTGAACGTGTGCAGAACTCTGAGGTGTCGTATGTTCGGTACTGGGATCGGTCGGATCGGGAAGACGTACGACTACTTCCTTTACATTGTGTCAACGCTTCCGTTGCCGGTCTACGAGGGTACGTAGACAACACTCTCATCTCTTGTTGCTATGCATCACCATGATCTTGCATGTGCGTAGGAATTTTGAAATTACTACGTTCCCCAACAGTGGCATCCGAGCCTAGGTTTTATGTGTTGATGTTGTGCACGAGTAGAACACAAGTGAGTTGTGGGCGATATAAGTCATACTGCTTACCAGCATGTCATACTTTGGTTCGGCGGTATTGTTGGATCAAGCAGCCCGGACCAACATTACGCATACGCTTACGCGAGACTGGTTCTACCGACGTGCTTTGCACACAGGTGGCTGGCGGGTGTCAGTTTCTCCAACTTTAGTTGAACCAAGTGTGGCTACGCCGGTCCTTGCGAAGGTTAAAACAGCACCAACTTGACAAACTATCGTTGTGGTTTTGATGCGTAGGTAAGAACGGTTCTTGCTAAGCACGTAGTAGCCACGTAAAACTTGCAACAACAAAGTAGAGGACGTCTAACTTGTTTTTGCAGGGCATGTTGTGATGTGATATGGTCAAGACGTGATGAGATATAAGTTGTTGTATGAGATGATCATGTTTTGTTGAAGTTATCGGCAACAGGCAAAAGCCTTATTGTTATCTCTCTATTGCATAAGATGCAAGCGCCAAATAATTGCTTTACTTTATCACTATGCGATAGCAATAGTTGCAAGAGCAATTGTTGGCGAGACAACCATGTGACGACACATTGATATAGATCAAGATGATGGAGATCATGGTGTCATGTCGGTGACGATGGACATCATGACGATGCTTTGGAGATGGAGATCAAAGGCACAAGATGATGATGGTCATATCATGTCACATATTATGATTGCGTGTGATGTTTATCTTTTATATATCTTATTTTGCTTAGTTCGGCGGTAGCTTTATAAGATAATCTCTCACTAAATTATCAAGGTATAAGTGTTCTCCCTGAGTATGCACCGTTGCGAAAGTTCTTCATGCTGAGACACCACGTGATGATCGGGTGTGATAGGCTCTACGTTCAAATACAACGGGTGCAAAATAGTTGCACACGCGGAATACTCAGGTTAAACTTGACGAGCCTAGCATATAACAAATATGGCCTCGGAACACGAAGACCGAAAGGTCGAGCGTGAATCATATAATAGATATGATCAACATATTGATGTTCACCATTGATACTACTCCATCTCACGTGATGATCGGACATGGTTTAGTTGATTTGGATCACGTGATCACTTAGAGGATTAGAGGGATATCTTTCTAAGTGGGAGTTCTTAAGTAATATGATTAATTGAACTTTAATTTATCATGAACTTAGTCCTGGTAGTATTAGCATATCTATGTTGTAGATCAATAGCTCGCGATGTTGCTCCTCGTTTAATTTTTATATGTTCCTAGAGAAAACTAAGTTCAAAAATGTTAGTAGCATTGATGCGGATTGGATCCATGATCTGAGGTTTATCCTCATTGCTGCACATAAGAATTATGTCTTTGATGCACCGCTAGGTGACAAAACTATTGCAGGAGTAGATGCAGATGTTATGAACATTTGGCTGGCTCAATATGATGACTACTTGATAGTTTAGTACACCATGCTTAAACGGCTTAGAATCGGGACTTCAAAGACGTTTTGAACGTCATGGACCATATGAGATGTTCCAGGAGTTGAAGTTAATATTTCAAGCAAATATTCGAGTTGAGAGATATGAAGTCTCCAGCAAGTTCTATAGCTAAAAGATGGAGGAGAATAGCTCAAGCAGTGAGCATGTGCTCAGATTGTCTGGGTACTACAATCGCTTGAATCAAGTGGGAGTTAATCTTCCAGATAAAATAGTGATTGACAGAATTCTCTAGTCACCATCACCAAGTTAGTAGAACTTCGTGATGAACTATGATATGCAAGGGAAGAAGGGGAACTTCAAGAAGAACGGCAAGCAAATTGCTGCTCAAGTGAAGAATCCCAAGTCTGGTCCTAAGCCTGCGACTAAGTGCTTCTACTGCAAAGGGACTGGTCACTGGAAGCGGAACTGCCCCAAGTATCTGGCGGATAAGAAGGATGGCAAAGTGAACAAAGGTATATTTGATATACAGATTATTGATGTGTATTTTACTAGTGTTCGTAGAAACCCCTCGGTATTAGATACTGGTTCAGTTGCTAAGAGTAGTAACTCGAAACGGGAGTTGCAGAATGAACAGAGACTAGTTAAGGGTGAAGTGACGATGTGTGTTGGAAGTGGTTCCAAGATTGATATGATCATCATCGCACACTCCCTATACTTTCGGGATTAGTGTTGAACCTAAATAAGTGTTATTTGGTGTTTGCGTTGAGCATGAATATGATTTGATCATGTTTATTGCAATACGGTTATTCATTTAAGTAAGAGAATAAATTGTTGTTCTGTTTACATGAATAAAACCTTCTATGGTCATACACCCAATGAAAATGTTTTGTTGGATCTCGATTATGGTGATACACATTCTCAGAATACTGAAGCCAAAAGATGCAAAGTTAATAATGATAGTGCAACTTATTTGTGGCACTGCCGTTTAGGTCATATTGGTGTAAAGCGCATGAAGAAAATCCATGCTGATGGGCTTTTGGAATCACTTGATTATGAATCAGTTGATGCTTGCGAACCATGCCTCATGGGCAAGATGACTAAGACTCCGTTCTCTGGAACAATGGAGCGAGCAATAGATTTGTTGGAAATCATACATACTGATGTATGTGGTCCGATGAATATTGAAGCTCACGACAGGTATCATTATTTTTTGATATTCACAGATGATTTGAGCAGATATGAGTATATCTACTTGATGAAACAAATGTCTCAAATATTTGAAAAGTTCATATAATTTCAGAGTGAAGTGGAAAATCATCGTAACAAGAAAATAAAGTTTCTACGATCTGATCGTGGAGGAGAATATTTGAGTTACGAGTTTGGCCTTCAGTTAAAACAATGTGAAATAGTTTCACTACTCACGCCACCTGGAACACCACAGTGTAATGGTGTATCCGAACATCGTAACCGTACTTTATTAGATATGGTGCGATCTATGATGTCTCTTACCGATTTACCACTATCATTTTGGGGTTATGCATTAGAGACAGCTGCATTCACGTTAAATAGGGCACCATCTAAATCCGTTGAGACGACACAGTATGAACTATGGTTTGGCAAGAAACCAGAGTTGTCATTTCTTAAAGTTTGGAGTTGCGATGCTTATGTGAAAAAGTTTCATCTTGATAAGCTCAAACCCAAGTCGGAGAAGTGTGTCTTCGTAGGATACCCAAAAGTAACTGTTGGGTACACCTTCTATCACAGATCCGAATGCAAGACATTTGTTGCTGAGAATGGATCCTTTCTGGAGAAGGAGTTTCTCTCGAAAGAAGTGAGTGGGAGGAAAGTAGAACTTGATGAGGTAACTATACCTGCTCCCTTATTGGAAAGTAGTTAATCACAGAAATCTGTTCCTGTGACTCCTACACCAATTAGTGAGGAAGCTAATGATGATGATCATCTAACTTCATATCAAGTTACTACCGAACCTCGTAGGTAAACCAGAGTGAGATCCGCACCAGAGTGGTACGGTAATCCTGTTCTGGGGGTCATGTTACTTGACCATGACGAGCCTAAAAACTATGAGGAAGCGATGATGAGCCCAGATTCCACGAAATGGCTTGAGGCCATGAAATCTGAGATGAGATCCATGTATGAGAACAGAGTATGGACTTTGATTGACTTGCCCATTGATCGGCAAGCCATTGATATTAAATGGATCTTCAAGAGGAAGACGGACGCTGATAGTAGTGTCACTATCTACAAAAGCTAGAATTGTCGCAAAAAGGTTTTCTTCAAGTTCAAGGTGTTGACTACGATGAGAGTTTCTCACTCGTATCTATGCTTAAGTCTGTCTGAATCATGTTAGCAATTGTCGCATTTAATGAAATCTAGCAAGTGGATAAACAAAACTGCATTCCTTAATGGATTTATTAAAGGAGAGTTGTATATGATGCAACAAGAAAGTTTTGTCAATCCTAAAGGTGCTAATAGAATATGCAAGCTCCAGCGATCCATCTATGGACTGGTGCAAGCATCTCGGAGTTGGAATATACGCTTTGATAAGTTGATCAAAGCATATAGTTTTATACAGACTTGCGGTGAAGCCTGTATTTACAAGAAAGTGAGTGGGAGCACTACAACATTTCTGATAAGTATATGTGAATGACATATTGTTGATCGGAGATAATGTAGAATTAGTCTGCAAAGCATAAAGGAATGTTTGAAAGGAGTTTTTCAAAGAAAGACCTCGGTGAAGCTGCTTACATATTGAGCATCAAGATCTATAGAGATAGATCAAGATGCTTGATAAGTTTTTCAATCAGTACATACCTTGACAAGATTTTGAAGTAGTTCAAAATGGAACAGTCAAAGAAAGAGTTCTTGCCTGTGTTACAAGGTGTGAAGTTGAGTAAGACTCAAAACCCGACCACGGCAGAAGATAGAGAGAGAATGAAAGTCATTCCTTATGCCTTGGCCATAGGTTCTATAAAATATGCCATGCTGTGTACCAGATCTATCATATACCCTACACTGTTTATGGCAAGGGAGTACAATAGTGATCTAGGAATAAATCACTGGACAGCGGTCAAATTATCCTTAGTGGAATAAGGATATGTTTCTCGATTATGGAGGTGACAAAAAGGTTCGTTGTAAAGCGTTACGTCGATGCAAATTTTGACACTGGTCCAAATGACTCTAAATCTCAATCTGGATACATATTGAAAGTGGGAGCAATTAGCTAGAATAGCTCCATGCAGAGCATTGTTGACGTAGAAATTTGCAAAATACTTACGGATCTGAATGTGGCAGACCCGTTGACTAAACTTCTCTCACAAGCAAAACATGATCACACCTTAGTACTCTTTGGGTGTTAATCACATAGCGATGTGAACTAGATTATTGACTGTAGTAAAACCTTTTGGGTGTTGGTCACGTGACGATGTGAACTATGGGTGTTAATCACATGATGATGTGAACTATTGGTGTTAAATCACATGGCGATGTGAACTAGATTATTGACTCTAGTGCAAGTGGGAGACTAAAGGAAATATGCCCTAGAGGCAATAATAAAGTTATTATTTATTTCCTTATATCATGATAAATGTTTATTATTCATGCTAGAATTGTATTAACCGGAAACATAATACATGTGTGAATACATAGACAAACAGAGTGTCACTAGTATGCCTCTACTTGACTAGCTCATTTATCAAAGATGGTTATGTTTCCTAACCATAGACATGAGTTGTCATTTGATTAACGGGATCAAATCATTAGGAGAATGATGTGATTGACTTGACCCATTCTGTTAGCTTAGCAATTGATCGTTTAGTTTGTTGCTATTGCTTTCTTCATGACTTATACATGTTCCTATGACTATGAGATTATGCCACTCCCGTTTGCCGGAGGAACACTTTGTGTGCTACCAAATGTCACAACGTAACTGGGTGATTATAAAGGTGCTCTACAGGTGTCTCCGAAGGTACTTGTTGGGTTGGCGTATTTCGAGATTAGGATTTGTCACTCTGATTGTCGAAAAGGTATCTCCGGGCCCACTCGGTAATGCACATCACTATAAGCCTTGCAAGCATTGCAACTAATGAGTTAGTTGCGGGATGATGTGTTATAGAACGAGTAAAGAGACTTGCCGGTAACGAGATTGAACTAGGTATTTAGATACCGACGATCGAATCTCGGGCAAGTAACATACCGATGACAAAGGGAACAACATATGTTGTTATGCGGTTTGACCGATATAGATCTTCGTAGAATATGTGGGAGCCAATATGAGCATCCAGGTTCCGCTATTGGTTATTGACCGGAGACGTGTCTCGGTCATGTCTACATAGTTCTCGAACCCGTAGGGTCCGCACGCTTAAAGTTCGGTGATGATCGTAATAAGAGTTTTTTTGTTTTGATGTACCGAAGGTTGTTCGGAGTCCTGGATGAGATCAGGGACATGACGAGGAGTCTCGAAATGGTCGAGACATAAAGATTGATATATTGGATGACTATGTTTGGACATCGGAAGGGTTCCGAGTGGTTCAGGCATTTTTTCCGGAGTACCGGGAGGTTACCGGAACCCCCCGGGAGAAGTTATGGGCCTTATGGGCCATAAGAAGGAAGCACACCAGCCCACAAGGGGCTGGTGCGCCCCCTTTGGGCAGGAGGCTGAATTGGAGAAGGTTTGGGGGGTGCGCCCCCCCTTTCCTTCTCTCCTACTCCTCCTTCCCTTCCTCTCCTACTCCAACTAGGGAAGGGGGGAATCCTACTCCCGGTGGGAGTAGGACTCCTCCAGGGCGCGCCATAGGGGCCAGCACTCTCCCCCTCCTCCACTCCTTTATATACGGGGGTGGCGGCACCCCATAGACACACAAGTTGATCTTCGTGATCGTTCCTTAGCCGTGTGCGGTGCCCCCTCCACCATATTCCACCTCGGTCATATCGTAGCGGTGCTTAGGCGAAGCCATGCGTCGGTAGAACATCATCACCGTCATCACGCCATCGTGCTGACGAAACTCTCCCTCAACACTTTGCTGGATCGGAGCTCGAGGGACGTCACCGAGTTGAACGTGCACAGAACTCGGAGGTGCCGTATGTTCGGTACTTGGATCGATCGGATCGGGAAGACGTACGACTACTTCCTTTACATTGTGTCAACGCTTCCATTGCCGGTCTACGAGGGTACGTAGACAACACTCTCCTCTCTCGTTGCTATGCATCACCATGATCTTGCGTGTGCGTAGGAAAATTTTGAAATTACTACGTTCCCCAACATTAACTGGGCGTTCTGTGGCCCGTCTAGCCCAGGCCAGATATCCATCCCAGATATTAATTTTTTGGGTTAATTAGATAAATGCCACTCCAATTATGGTGATTCATAAAAATGCCACTGCAATTTCCAGACTTTGAAAAATGCCACTGCAATTTTTGCAAACTTTGAAAAACCCCACTGCAGACTTTGAAAAATGCCACTAGAATGGTATGAAATGGCATTTTTCAAAGTTTGGAAATTGCAGTGGCATTTCTTGGAATCGTCAAATTTGGAGTGGCATTTGTCAAATTAACCCTGTTTTTCAAGCTGAAAATGGCTAGCCTAGCTATACTTGTTTTTACGAATACCAAGGCAAGGTCAAGTTGTTATTCTCCGCCCTGCTGGGCTGTAAATCTTTCCTAGGAGGGATGCATTAGGCTTAACAAGAAAATGGGCTTTAAGAAATAATAAATGGGATGTAATTAAAAAAACTGGGAAGTAACTACAAAAAATGCACCAAACACGTGATTACTTTATAAAATATTATTTTTGGATATTGAAAATTTGAATTTCATTAATTGTTGCGAGCACAATGTTTCATTGGATTTTACGTAATATAAATTTATATTGAAATTGTATTTAATCTGACTAGAAATTTCGGGATAAAAATATTTCGGATCCCATCAAAATGTGGGAAATTTTATTGAATTCTGTTTTGAACGCTTGGTTGAAATGGGCTGTACTTTTAACAAACTGTAAAAGGGCTGTAGTAAATTCCATTAGAATTCTAAAATGGGCTATAAGTTCTCTGCCACACACTTCTGGCCTTACTAAGTTGATGCGTCCCCTAAAAAACAGAGTTGACGCGTATGCAAGGCTTTGTCAACTTATAGTCAACACATCGTTCTAGCAGCAGTGGCCATTGGATGTCCATCCAACGGATGCCGTGCTTCTTCTTCAATCTCGGATATTCTAGCTTCACCCGCCCAAAAAATGATTCCTCCCCCTGACATCTGGGGCGCACCGTTTCAGAAGCTGACCTGTGGGCCTACTAAGTTGACGTACCAAGGGCTTTGTCAACTTAGTCAATATAAACGATTCTAGCTGCAATGACCATACGATGTCCATCCAACAGCCGTCATGCTTCTTCAACCTCTGGTCTTCTTGCTCCAGCCGCCCAAAGCAGCACCGGTCGTGCCGCCTGCTCCTGCCTCCCGTGGCCGGCTGTGCTGCCGCGGAGGCCTCGCCGCCCCTACTACTCCCACCGCTGGCCAGGCCTTCCCTCCACTCACCCACACCCCCTGTTATTCTGCGGCAACAGCAGCGTAGCCGAACCAGTGAACCCTCGTACTCCTCTCCGCGTGTGCATCCACTGCCATGTCTTCCCCGGCTCCGCATCGTCCCCTTCCTAGGCCTCACCATCGTCCACCGCCCTGGTGCTCTCGGCGCGGCGTGGTCAACGTGGTCAAGGAACGACTTCCATCGGACATGGACTGTACGTGGAGAGGCTGACAGCTGGGTCCACGGCAGCCGCAAGGAAGTGCCTCCTTATTACACGCAATATAATTATTCCTCCACCTGATAGCGGGGACCCACCGGACGGGCCACCGTATTTTGTGAAAAAATGATTCGCCCCCTAACTGCTGGAACCCACGAGCTACATCTTCGCACGCAAGGAAGTGCGTCCAAAAAAAACGGTTCGCCCCCCTGACTGCTTGGACCCACCAGCTACATCTTCGCACGCAAGGAAGTGCGTCTGAAAAAACAATTCGCCCCCTGCTGCTGGGACCCACCAGCTACACCTTCGCACGCAAGGAAGTGCGTCCGGGCAAAAAAAAAACGATTCGCCCCCCTGACTGCTGGGACCCAGCAGTTACACCTTCGCACGCAAGGAAGTGCGCCCAGGCAAAAAAACAAAACAATTCTCCCCCCTGACTGCTGGGACCCACCAGCTACATCTTCGCAGGCAAGGAAGTGCCTGACAGTCAGGACCCACCTGGTCGAAGCGTACATAGCATTGTCATTCTGGTCGCGAACGTGTACGTACATATTGGTCGTAGTAGAGGCGTGCACGTGTCGTATTAGAGGCGCGCACGTAGCATGTACACGTACGTATAGCGGCCAGGGTGCAAGAAAGAAAATACGGCCACATATGTGTACATACGAGTGGGGTCTCGAACGCCTACTCGCGCATACGTACGGCCAGGGCTTGTGTACATGGCTGGGTCAGAACGGAGAAACAACATTGTCGTCGTGTTCATGGGGAGGCAACGGAATGCATCGTGTTCATGGGGAGGCAACAGAATGCGTCGTGTTCATGGGGAGGCAACGGAATGCGTCATGTTCACCGGGAGGCAACAGAACGCGTGGGAGCCAACCGGCTGGGTCGGAACGGAATGCATGGTCATGTTCATTGAGAGGGCTTGGACGGAACATGCGATGGAAACGAGGCCTGGCGTACCGCAGAACAGAGGAAACGAACCTCCTACGGTCGAAATGGGGGTCCTGTTGATCCGGAGGGGTGTGGCGTACCGCAAAATGGAGGAAACATACCTCCTACGGTCGAAACGGGGGTCCTGTTGATCTGGAGGGGTGTGGCGTACTACAAAACGGACGAAATGGACCTCCTACGGTCGAAACGGGGGTCCTGTTGATCAGGAGGGGTGTGGTGTACCGCAAAACAGACGAAACGGACTTGTGTTGGAGCGCTACGGTCGAAACGGGGGTCATGTTCATCGAGAGGGGTGTGGCGTACCGCAAAATGGGACTCCACGGAATACTGTTCATCTCCATCGTCGACCTCCTCAAGCCTCCACGGGTTCCTGTTCATCCAGCCTCCACCGCGCGCTACTCCACCGGCTACTGTTTAACCACCCCTCCACGGGCACCCCTCCACCGTCTACTGTTCATGCAGCCCTCCACACCACGTGGTCCTATTCAACCACCCCTCCACGGGCACCCCTCCACCGTCTACTGTTCATCCAGCCCTCCACACCATGAGGTCCTGTTCATCCAGAGGCAATGCCACCGCTCACTGTTCATCCCCCCCCCCCCCGCGCCGCTCACTGTTCATCAAATCGATCGGCTTCAGTTAGCAGCAGTAGCGAAGGAATCGCTCGATTGGGTTCAGCTAACAGCCATCGATCGATCGCTCGGGTTCAGTAACACGTAGCCTGCAGTGCAATCACTCGGGTTCAGTTAGAGCCAATGCCTCGCACACACATGCGTACGTGTATGAGAGAAACGCGCATTGCTCGGCCCCCAACCTCCCACCGTAACCGGGAACTCCCCGAAATTTTCCTCGCCCTCGCTTCTACCACGGTTTTTTCCGTCATGGACGGCCCAAAGAATTTCATGCAGCTGCGTCTCCGGCCCGCCCAGGACGAAAAGCCCATTTTCTGTCATGATTTTTTTTCATAGAAGTAGGAACCCACCACATCTATGATGATACCGGGTTTTGTCACAATTATCGTAATAGAAGTGTCATATGTATGACAGAAAAAAAATTCGTTCGGCCCAAAATGTCACGGATTTGTCTTTTTTTTGTAGTGCAAAGCGGCACGAAGCCGTCCAATCACACCACTCGGAAGTGTCACTGGCTCACGCGAATCTCCAAGGGCGAAGGACTGCTACCTCCGCCGCTTGCTGGCTAGCCACCCCCGCCTCCTCAGCAGCCGGCAGCCCGCCCAGCAGTCGGCGCCATTCAAGTGTAATTCCCAGAAGAGCACGAAGCATATGTTGTTTTCACCAGTATGGCCGATGACAGGCGCAGCCAGCGCCAAAAGTCCCGAGAGGTGAATGCCGTAGCCATTGAAGTCCCAGAGTTCATGCACTGGTCAGAGAAGCCAATCAGTTGGAGCCGAGCTGACCACCCGGAAGTAATGCCTTCTCCGGGTTCTTACGCTTTGGTGTTGTACGCAACCTTTGCTACGGAGAGGCGAGCTGCTCGTTTCTCCTGAATCCTGATAGATGGCAGCAGCAACATCAAAATCCTGTACCGTGACACCATGGAGAAATTGAAGATCAAACCCAAGAACCTTCTGCCTAGTTGGACAGTCTTCCATGGCATAGTTCCTGGCCTTCTCACTCACCAATCGGCAAGATCAAGATATATGTCCTCTTCGGAGACAAAGATCATTTCTGCCGAGAGCCCATATGGTTTGAGGTAGTTGACCTGGAAAGCCCGTAACACGCACTGCTTGGCCGACCTGCCTTAGCCAAGTTCATGGCGGTGCCACACTATGCCGACCTCAAGATGAAGATGCCAAGTGCCAAGGGGGTTATTACCATCTCCGGAGATAACCAGAAGTCATCCGACTGTGCAGCCGCTAGCAGCCAGCTGGCCGAGTCCCTTATGATCACTGCCGAGAAGCGGCTCCTTGACCGGGTTGTGGCCATGGCCAGCAAGCAGCCGGACATGTCCCCCGATCCCAAGGAGTCGGAAGCCGAAGGATCCTTCAAGCCGGCCAAGGAGACAAAGAAGATACCATTGGACCCAGAGCACCTGGAGAGGTACGCAGTCATAGGTGCAAACCTTGACAGCAAATAGGAAAGCGAGCTTGTCGATTTTCCCCGTGAGAATCGGGACATTTTCGCATGGTCCCCCAAGGACATGTCGATTGTTCCGACGGATTTTGCCAAGCACAAGCTACATGTCAGAGAAGATGCTAAGCCAGTCAAGCAACCCCTCCGTCGACTGTCGGAGGAGAAGAGAAGAATCGTCAGAGAAGAGATCGCTCGTCTGTTGGCAGTCGGCTTCATCATGGAAGTTTTCTTCCCGGAATGGCTTGCCAACCCAGTCCTTGTACTAAAGAAGAATAACAAGTTGCGCATGTGCATTGATTACACCACCCTCAACAAGGCCTGCCCAAAAGATCCATTTGCTTTGCCAAGGATTGACCAAGTCATAGACTCCACAGCCGGATGCGAGCTGTTGAGTTTTTTGGATGCCTACTCAGGATACCACCAGATCAAGTTGAACCTGATAGACCGCCTGAAGACCACCTTCATCACACCATCCGGAGCCTTCTGCTACCTGACCATGACATCCGGCCTGAGAAATGTCGGTGCCGCGTTTTAGTGTTGCATGCATAAATGCCTCCTCAAGCAACTCGGCAAAAATGCCCACGTCTACATAGACGATATTATGGTGAAGACGGAGAAGCGCAACACACTCCTCGAAGATCTCAAGGAAACCTTTGAAAATATGCGCCGATTTCAAATCAAGCTCAACCCAGAAAAGTGCATGTTCGGAGTACCAGCCGGCCAGCTCCTTGGCTTCCTGGTCTCAGAATGCGGCATTGAGTGCAACCCGGTGAAGATCAAAGCCATCGAGAGGATGGAGAAGCCTACCCGACTGCGAGACGTCCAGAAGTTCACCGGCTGCTTGGCATCCATTAGCCGGTTCATTAGTCGGCTGGGCGAGAAGGCTCTTCCCCTGTACCAGCTCATGAAGAAGACCACTCATTTCAAGTGGAACAACAAGGCGGACTAAGCTTTTCTCCAGCTGAAAAGGATGTTGACCACGTCGCCTGTCCTGGCGGCTCTGACTGCTAAAGATCCCATGTACCTCTACATCACTGCCACTAGCCAGGTGATCAGCACAGTCATAGTGGTGGAGTTCCCAGAGGACGGCAAGGCACAGCCGGTCCAGAGGCCGGTGTACTATTTGAGCGAGGTGCTGTCAACTTCTAAGCAGAACTACCCTCACTATCAGAAGATGTGCTACGACATGCATTTTCCCACTAAGAAGCTGAAGCTATACTCTGAAGAGCACCCGATCACAGTCGTCTGCACTGCCTCACTCGCTCAGATCATTGGCAACAGAGATGCATCTAGCCGAGTGGCCAAATGGGCCATCGAGTTGGCCGCCTACACCATCTTCTACCAGCCCCGCACCGCCATCAAGTCCCAAGCACTGACCGACTTCCTTGTCGACTGGGCCGAGACCCAGTACCTGCCGCCTACGCCGGACTCCACCCATTGGCAGATACACTTTGATGGTTCGAAGATGCGCACCGTTTTGGGAGCTGACATAGTCCTCACTTCTCCCAAAGGCTACAAGCTCAAATACACATTGAAAATCCACTTTGCCGCCTCCAACAATGTGGCCGAGTATGAAGCACTAATAAACGGCCTCCGGTTGGCCAAAGCGATCGGCATTCGCCGGATCCTGTGCTACGGCGACTCCAACTTGGTGGTCCAGTAGTTTTCTGGTGACTAGGACGCCAAGGATGCAAATATGGAAAGCTACTGCTTCCTCGTCCAGCAAATCCGTGGATAATTCGAGGGGTGCAAATTCCTTCACGTGCCAAGAGCCGACAATGAGCAAACAGATGCCTTGGCACGAATTGGCTCCACCCGGCAAGCAATACCAGCCGGTGTCTCCCTTCAGCGCCTCCTTAAGCCGTCGATCAAGCCTTCCTGAGAATATGAGTCCATATTTGTGCCGGCTCCTCCAGAAGCAGTCGGATCCGACTCTAGGGCTACAGCAGCCGGCTCGCGCACCTCAACAGGCAGCACGGGGACTGTGGCAGTCGCACCCGGCCCGAGGACTTCACAACCAGGCCCGTGGGCTGCACCAGTCGTCCCGGGGACTTAACCAAGCGGCTCGGGGACTTCACCAAGCGGTTCGGGGACTGCAGCAGTCGCACGTGGCCTAGGGGCTATAGCAGTCACCCCGGGGACTTCAGCCACGCAGCAAGCGGCAATCAATGCCGACCCGCCACCTCCTGGCCCAACCGCCGTCGTGCAAGTGGCTGTAGTGACAATAGAAGAGATTCAAGCACCATCATGGGCAGAGCTCATCCTCAAGTTTCTGGTGAATAGAGAGTTGCCGGCTGACGAGATCTCAGCCCGGCAAGTACAGCGTCGAGCAGGAACCTACACGATAGTGAATAGAGAGCTCGTCAGGCGTAGCGTGACTGGAGTTTTCCAGCGCTGCGTAGAAGCAGAGAAGGGCCAAGCAATCCTCAAAGATATCCACCGAGGCGAGTGTGGCCACCATGCGGCTTCCAGATCACTCATGGACAAAGCTTTCCACCATGGTTTCTTCTGGCCGACTGCCCTGGAGGATGCCAAGGATCTAGTCAAGCATTACAAAGGGTGTCAGAAGTTCAGCTCGCAGCAACATTTACCGGCTTCTGCACTCAAGACCATTCCCCTAGCATGGCCATTTGCCGTCTAGGGCTTGGATATGGTGGGACCATTCAAGACAGCACGTGGCGGCATGACCCATCTGCTTGTTGCCGTGGACAAGTTCACCAAGTGGATTGAAGCAAAACCAATCAAGAAGTTGAATGGGCCGACTGCTGTGACTTTCATTGCAGACATCACCACTCGGTACGGAGTACCGCACAACATCATCACTGATAATGGCACAAATTTTGCCAAAGGATCCTTGGCCCGTTTCTGCGCGATGTAGGGCATCCGACTGGACCTAGTGTCCATTGCCCATCCATAGTCAAATGGCCAAGTTGAGTGATCAAACGGCCTCATCCTCTCCGGCATCAAGCCCAGACTGATCGAGCCTTTGGAGCAGTCGGCCGGCTGCTGGATCGATGAGCTGTCGGCCGTCCTTTGGAGCCTCCGCACCACTCCGAACAAATCAACCGGCTTCACTCCATTCTTCCTCGTGTATGGTGCCGAGGCCGTCATCCCAACTAACATTGAGTTTGACTCACCTCGCGTCACCATGTACACTGAGGCGGAAGCGAAGGAGGCGCGAGAAGACGACGTCGATCTGCTGGAGGAGGGCCAGCTGTTAGCACTTAGCCGGTCCGCCATCTACGAGCAGAGTATGCATCGCTACCACAATCGGAAGGTCAAGCCAAGATCCTTCCAAGAGGGAGACCTTGTGCTCTGGCTGATCCAGCGAACAGCCGGCCAGCACAAGCTCTCGGCCCCTTGGGAAGGCCCCTTTATCATCAGCAAGGCATTGGGGAATGACTCCTACTACCTCATCGACGCCCAGAAGCCCAGAGCTCGCAAGAGAGACGACTCGGGCAAGGAATCAGAGTGCCCGTGGAATGCAAACCTCCTCCGAAGATTTTACAGTTGATTCAGTATGTATCACGCTGCCTTTTGTATTAAAGAACTAAGACATCGGGGCCCTCAAGGAGCACTCGAGGGCTACCCCCCTTTATCTATATGATAAGTTCTACGCCTATGAATGTGTTATTTCACTAGTCTGCCTTGCACCGGGTTCGACCAGTCGGCCCGGGGGCTTGCCGCCTTGTACTATGCCAATGGTACCTGCAGTCGGACAAGTAGTGTGCCTCCACCTAAGCCCTCTCTTGTCACAAGCCGCAGCTCGCAGAGCGGTTGTCCGGCCGGCAAGAGATGAAGGCAGGAAACGGTGCCCACATGAAAAATGGCTAAGGACTAAAACATTTTGCATAGGCTGAGTCGTCTCCTCCCTAGCCGACCGGCTGCTGTGCAGCCGGCCGGCCGATTTCTAACTTAAATTGCTACATTCTACCGAATGGCTGAAGTACTTGTTCTTCCCAAACGGCCAAGTACTTGATCGAGTCACAGACCGCAAAGCGGCTGTCCGACTGGCAAGATTGCAGCCAAGGGAAGACGACAAAGGAAAAAAGCTAAAGAAGTAGAAAAGCAAGACAAGTTAGAAATCGGCAAAAGATTACTTTTACAGCAAAAGGCCCTTGGCCAGCATTCAACGGAGTTTGAATACACCCCCAGCGGGTGGAATTGCGGGAACTTAACAAATTTTGTTCGAGAACTACAAAATAGGGAAAAGACAGATAACTTGGCAACCCAGGCCAAAGGAGCAGCAGCCAGATCGGAGAGGCCAGCGGAGGTAGAGGCTTCGGGTGCTGGAGTGACCGCTTGGTGGGTCTCGGTCTGGTCAGCACCGGCAGCAATCGGCTCGCCGACATCTCGCCTATTGGTCGAGACCTGGTCGGGCTGAGGCCGACCGTCATCTTCACCACCCGGCGCGTCGCATTCGCCGCTGATATGTCTCCAACGTATCTATAATTTTTGATTGTTCCATCCTATTATATATTCTGTTTTGGATGTTTAATGGGATTTATTATACACTTTTATATTATTTTTGGGACTAACCTATTAACCGGAGGCCCAGCCCAGATTGCTATTTTTTTTGCCTATTTCAATGTTTTGAAGAAAAAGAATATCAAACGGAGTCCAAACGGAATAAAACCTTTGGGAACGTGATTTTCGGAACAAACGCAATCCAGAGAACTTGGAGTTGACATCAAGCAACCATCGAGGAAGCCACGAGGCAAGGGGGCGCGCCCTCCACCCTCGTGGGCACCTCGTTGCTCCACCGACCTACTTCTTGCTCCTATATATACTTACGTACCCCGAAAACATCAGAGACGGAGCCAAAACCCTATTTCCACCACCGCAACCTTCTGTACCCGTGAGATCCCATCTTGGGGCCTTTTCCGGCGCTCCGCGAGAGGGGGCATCGACCATGGAGGGCTTCTACATCAACACCATAGCCTCTCCGATGATGTGTGAGTAGTTTACCTCAGACCTTCGGGTCCATAGTTATTAGCTAGATGGCTTCTTATCTCTCTTTGGATCTCAATACAAAGTTCTCCTTGTTTCTCTTGGAGCTCTATTCGATGTAATCTTCTTTTGCAGTGTGTTTGTCGAGATCCGAATTGTGGGTTTATGATCAAGAGTATCTACGAACAATATTTGAATCTCCTTTGAATTCTTTTATGTATGATTGGTTATGTTTGCAAGTCTCTTCGAATTATCAGTTTGGTTTGGCCTACTAGATTGATCTTTCTTGCAATAGGAGAAGTGCTTAGCTTTGGGTTCAATCTTGCGGTGCTCGATCCCAGTGACAGTAGGGGAAACAACACATATTGTATTGTTGCCATCGAGGATAAAAAGATGGGGTTTATATCATATTGCATGAGTTTATCCCTCTACATCATGTCATCTTACCTAATGCGTTACTCTGTTCTTATGAACTTAACACTCTAGATGCATGCTGGATAGCGGTCGATGTGTGGAGTAATCCTAGTAGATGCAGGCGGGAGTCGGTCTACTTGTCACGGACGTGATGCCTATATACATGCTCATACCTAGATATTCTCATAACTATGCTCGATTCTATCAATTGCTCGACAGTAATTTGTCACCCACCGTAATACTTATGCTATCTTGAGAGAAGCCACTAGTGAAACTTATGGCCCCCGGGTCTATTTCCTATCATATAAGTTTCCGATCTACTTTATTTGCAATCTTTACTTTCAGGCTTTATCATAAAAATACCAAAAATATTATCTTATCATCTCTATCAGATCTCACTTTTGCAAGTGGCCGTGAAGGGATTTACAACCCCTTTATCGCGTTGGTTGCAAGGTTCTTATTTGTTTGTGTAGGTTCGTAGGACTTGAGCCTGGTCTCCTACTGGATTGATACCTTGGTTCTCAAAACTGAGGGAAATACTTACGCTACTTTGCTGCATCACCCTTTCCTCTTCAAGGGAAAACCAATGCAGTGCTCAAGAGGTAGCAAGAAGGATTTCTGGCGCCGTTGCCGGGGAGTCTACGCACAAGTCAAGACATACCAAGTACCCATCACAAACTCTTATCCCTCGAATTACATTATTTGCCATTTGCCTCTTGTTTTCCTGTCCCCCACTTCACCCTTGCCATTTTATTTGCCTTCTTTTTTCCGTTAGCCCTATTTTTCGCTCGCTCCCTGTTTGTTTCCTGTACTGCCAGTGTAACACCCCGGATATAACTTTCCCTATTTGTACTCCAACTCTTGCCATTTCCGGCGTTAAGTTATATTTATTTCCTCGGGTTCGGGTTTTGTCTCTGTGTGTTGTTATCATTGTCATGCATCTCATATCATGTCATCATGTGCATTGCATTTGCATACGTGCTCGTCTCAGGCATTCGAGCATTTTTCCCGTTGTCCGTTTTGCATTCCGGTGCTTCGTTCTCCTCCGGTGGTCATTTCTACCTTTCTTTCGTGTGTGGGGATTAAACATTTCCGGATTGAACCGAGACTTGCCAAGCGGCCTTGGTTTACTACCGGTAGACCGCCTGTCAAGTTTTGTATCATTTGGACTTCGTTTGATACTCCAACAGTTAACCGAGGGACCGAAAAGGCCTCATGTGTGTTGCAGCCCAACACCCCTCCAATTTGCCCCAAAACCCACCTAACTCTGCTCCATCATCTAGAGCGTTCGATCACGATCGCGTGGCCGAAAACCGCACCTCATTTGGACTCTCCTAGCTCCTCCTATGCCTATAAATAGATCCCTCCACGAAATTCCGGATCCCCCTCGTCCTCAAACACTAATCCCAGATCCGCGCCGGCCGGACACGTCCCCCCCGGCCGGACGCGTCCACCCCGCCGCCTCGGCCACTCCCGCGGCGCCAAGTGTCACCGCCGCTGTCTTCCCCCGCGCCGGCCCGCGCGGCACAGGAAAGGCCCTCCCGGCCCGCGCGCCGCCGCCTCCCGGCCGCCGCCTCACGCCGCCCGCGCCGCCGCCGCCTCCCGGCCGCCGCCTCGCGCCGCCGCCGCCGCCGCCACCGCCGACCCCGGGAGCACCTCGCTGGCCTTCTCCTTCCACCGGCGAGCCACGACGAACTCCGGCGTCTACAGTGTTTCCGGCCAACTTCGAAATCCGTGCAAACCCTAGATCTAGAGGGTAAAATTTCGTCTAAGTCCCTGATATTTTTTGTTCAAGTGCTCAAGTTCGCGGCTCCGTAACTTTGCATCCGTAGCTCCGATTCATGCATATAGCATAACAAAATGCTCAGAGAGTACATCATTTCATTCCATTGCATCATTTTCATTTGAGTTCATTTGATGCCCGAAATGCTGTTAGAAGAGGGCTACTTGAGTTAATTGTTAGATCTGTTACTCTGTTTAGCACTTTTGTCATTTTTACCATGATTAATGTGTGCATGATATGCCCTGATGCTCTACATATGTTTTGTTAAGGGTTTTGTCATCTTTCCAGAGGTGCAACCCATGTATTTTTGTGATGTGTGAGGTGACTAGTGCAAACTTGCAAAGTGAGGCACTCGGTAAATCTGTTTTCAGGGACTTAGTTTTTCACGAAGTCCTGGGATTGTTTATCTCATGTTGCCATATGTTCATGTTGTTTCCTAGTGATCCGTGCCTCTTTTGAGGATGATCAGTAAGGGAGTTTTGTTAATATTGTAGTGATCTATCCATCCATGTCTTTGTTTGCAATTATGGAGCACCCTAGCTTGAGTCAATCGAGCTCTACTTTTGCTACTTTGTGAATCTGGGCAGATTGTCAACTTGTTTGCAATTTTGCCGATGATGTTGTAGTTGATCCGTGCATGCTATGCTATTGTTCTTGCCATGTCTAGATTGCATTTTGTGCCTTCTTGATGGGTGTATGCTTGTCTTGCCATGACTTGCTCTGTAGTGAGTGCATCGAGCTCGTAAACATGCCTACTTGAGTTATATTTCAGCATGTGTCAGTTTTTTTCACTAAGTCTGAAACTGATTATGTTTTTGCTATGTTCACATGCTTGCAATTGTATTTTATGATCCCTTTTGGCTCAAGGTCACTAAGGGACTTTTGTTAAGCTCTTTGAGTAGCTCCATGCCATGTTTTACTTTGCCATGTTCAGGTCCTGTAGCATGTAGTTTTGTTGCTCCGAAGAGGGCTACCTGATCTGAAATTCCAGACAAGTGTTAATTTCATTAAGTCTGAGATCTGTTTGTCATTTGCATTTTTGCCATGCTTGTTTGAACCTGTTAATGGATGATTTGGCCGTAGCTCAGTGCTAGACTTTTGTTAAGCATTTTGTGTGCATCCCTGCCATGTATTCAGTTGTCATGTTTGGGTGCTGTAGCATGTTCATTTCATTGCATTTAGATGTCTACTTGTTATAAATCGCAGACCGGTGTCATTTTTGAATCGCTTGCCATTTCCAAACCGTAACTCCGATTCCGGCGTTCTTTATATCGTTTTCAAGAGATTTCATCTCATCTTTCCAGTGGAACACTTGGTTTTCCAAGTTGAGGCCAGGTTCATACATTTCCTGCCATATCTTGCATTTTACATCCCGCATAGCATATCATCATTTCATCATATTGCTTGGTCTTGCACGTGGTTGATTGTATCCTTGTTGCTTGTTTGTCTTGTTTGGGTAGAGCCGGGAGACGAGTTCGCTAACAAGGAGCCTGTTGAGTTTGCTTTCGAGGATCCAGTCAACTCTGACAACTGTGCAGGCAAGATGATCATACCCTCGAAATCACTACTATCTTTGCTATGCTAGTTTGCTCGCTCTTTTGCTATGCCATTGCTACGATGCCTACCACTTTCTTGCAAGCCTCCTAAATTGCCATGTCAAACCTCTAACCCACCAATGTCCTAGCAAACCGTTGATTGGCTATGTTACCGCTTTGCTTAGCCCCTCTTATAGCGTTGCTAGTTGCAGGTGAAGATTGGAGTCCGTTCCTTGTTGGAACATATATTTTACTTGTTGGGGATATCATTATATTGCTATGTTATCTTAATGCATCTATATACTTGGTAAAGGGTGGAAGGCTCGGCCTCTCGCCTAGTGTTTTGTTCCACTCTTGCCGCCCTAGTTTCCGTCATATCAGTGTTATATTCCCGGATTTTGCGTTCCTTGCGCGGTTGGGTTATAATGGGAACCCCTTGATAGTTTGCCTTGATTAAAGCTTTTCCAGCAATGCCCAACATTGGTCTTACCATTCGCCACCTAGCCTTTTCTTTCCCTTGGGTTCTGCAGACTCAAGGGTCATCTTATTTTAACCCCCCCCCCCCCGGCCAGTGCTCCTCTGAGTGTTGGTCCCACCGAGCGATGTCCGGGGCTACTAGGGGCAACTCCGGGCTGGCCTACCCGACGTCTGGCTCATCTGAGTGTGCCCTGAGAAAGAGATATGTGCAGCTCCTATCGGGATTTGTCGGCACATTCGAGCGGTGTTGCTGGTCTTGTTTTAACCTGTCGAAGTGTCTTGAATTACCGAGATACCGAGTCTGATCGGAACGTCTTGGGAGGAGGTCTATTCCTTCGTTGACCATGAGAGTTTGTCATGGGCTAAGTTGGGACTCCCCTGCAGGGATTTGAACTTTCGAAAGCCGTGCCCGCGGTTATGGACAGATGGGAATTTATTAATGTCCGGTTGTAGATAACTTTAACCTTAATTAATTAAAATGAATCAACTGAGTGTGTTACCGTGATGGCCTCTTCTCAGCGGAGTCCGGGAAGTGGACACGGTGTTGGAGTAATGTTTGCGCAGGTTGCTCTCTAGTTTCTCGCTCGTGCTTTGCCTCCTCTTCTCGCTCTCCTTTGCGAATAAGTTAGCCACCATACTTGCTAGTCGCTTGCTGCAGCTCCACTCATATTTTACCTTCCCTTACCTATAAGCTTAAATAGTCTTGATCGCGAGGGTGTGAGATTGCTGAGTCCCTGTGGCTCACAGATTACAATTACACCAAATGCAGGGCCTGATGATTCCGCTCCAGGTGACGCGTATGAGCTCAAGTGGGAGTTCGACGAAGACTCTCAATGTTACTATGTTTCCTTTCCCGATGATCAGTAGTGGTGCCCAGTTGGGGGTGAACGGGACCGTGTTGCATGTTGGGTTCTCTTTTATTTTGGCGCCGTAGTTGGGCCATGAGTGTTTGGATGATGTAATGTTATTTATGTACTTGATTGACGTGGCGAGTGTAAGCCAACTATGTTATCTCCCCTTTGTTGTTCATATTACATGGGATGTTGTGAAGATTGCCTAACTTGCGACATATGCCTTCAATGCGATTATGTCTCTAAGTCGTGCCTCGACACGTGGGAGCTATAGTCGCATCGAGGGTGTTACAGCCATCATGTTTGAAACTGGGGAGGTTGTCATTGATAAGGATAATAGTATGGAAAACTTTGATGTTTTTGTTGATCCTCTTGAAGATCCTACTATTTTACACACTAAAAAGTTTCGGATCGGTAGCGGTAATATTATCGGGAAAGGAGTTCTGCAAGATTTCTTTACTTGTGCCGGTACCTTATCCTCTATGGGTGAGTCTATTCTTCATAGAACTAGTAGTCTTGCGGATGCTATATCCTTGCTCATAGTTGAACTTGAAAGACAATTTATTCATATGCATCCTTGCATACAAAGAATTTTTCTAGAGTTTTCTAATATCGAGCATTCTTCTGTTAAGTGAGCAGCTACTATCTTTTTGGCACATGAGTTTAGATTTATAATGAAAGAAGCCAATGAAGTTTTTGCACATTATAGGGTGGACGCTAGTCGTCCTCCCATAGAATCTATCCTTTTCAATCAAGAAGACTTAATGCGTTTACGATCTTTAGATCATGTTGCTTACAATGAAAACCTTAGAAAGAAGGTTCCTACCGATGTTCTAGTTGATAGAATTTTCCGAACTTAATGATGATTTTGCCATTCAGAACAACGGGTTAGGTTTTTCTCTTGAACAAAGGCTCATGACTTATTGCCAAAAGAATACTTATAATGATGAATTGGTTGTGCAATACAAGGGGCCAAAGGAGGAACCCATAAACCTCTCGAGCTTGATCTTAGGGACTTTTGTCCCATTAAATTTAGTCCCTTTGATTAATTTTGCTTGCCACAAAGAAAACTTGCTGCTGAACATAGGGAATATTAGATGAGTTTTCGCGATTTGCCTTACCATTATTATGGCAATACCTAGATCTATCCTTGCTTTTATGCCTAGCTAGGGGCGTTAAACGATAGCATTTGTTGGGAGGCAACCCAATTTTATTTTAGTTTCTTGATTTTTGGTTCTGTTTATTAATAAATCTTTGATCTAGCCTCTGGTTATATGTGTTTTTATGTTTTAATTAGTGTTTGTGCCAAGTAGAACCTTTAGGATAACCTACGTTGTTAGTTAATTTGATCCTGCTGAAAAACAGAAACTTTTGCGCGCACGAGATTACTTTTCATAAATCACAGAATCATGATTTTCAATTGATTCTTTTTGCAGAAGATTAATAAATGAATTATCAAGACTTCCTAATTTATCAGAATTTTTGAGGTTCCAAAAGTTTGCGTTAGATACAGATTACTACAGACTGTTCTGTTTTTGACAGATTCTGTTTTTCGTGTGTTGTTTGCTTATTTTGATGATTCTATGGCAGTTTATAAACCACAGAAAAGTTGGAATACAGTAGTTTTAAAACCAACATAAATAAAGAATGAGTTAATTATAGTACCTTGAAGTGGTGTTTTGTTTTCTTTCGCTAACGGAGCTCATAAGATTTTCTGTCGAGTTTTGTGTTGTGAAGTTTTCATGTTTTGGATAAAGATTTGATGGATTATGGAACAAGGATTGGCAATAGCCTAAGCTTGGGGATGCCCAAGGTACCCCAAGGTAAAATTCAAGGACAACCAAAATCCTAAGCTTGGGGAAGCCTCGGAAGGCATCCCCTCTTTCGTCTTCGTCTATCGGTAACTTTACTTGGAACTATATTTTTATTCACCACATGATATGTGTTTTGCTTGGAGCATCTTGTATGATTTGAGTCTTTGCTTATTAGTTTACCACAATCATCCTTTCTGTACACACCTTTTCAGAGATACACACATGATTCGGAAATTGTTAGAATACTCTATGTGCTTCACTTATATCTTTTGAGCTATATAGTTTTTGCTCTAGTGCTTCACTTATATCTTTTAGAGCATGGTGGTGCTTTTGTTTTATAGAAATTATTCTTCTCTCATGCTTCACTTATATCATTTTGAGAGTCCTACAAAACAGCATGGTAATTTGCTTAAATTGTGAAATTAATCCTAATATGATAGGCATCCAAGATTAGTAAAAACTTTCTTATGAGTGCATTGAATACTTAGAGAAGTTTGATGCTTGCTGTTTGTTTTGAGATATGGAGGTGATGATATTAAAGCTGTGCTAGTTGAGCAGTTGTGAATTTGAGAAATACTTGTGTTGAAGTTTGCAAGTCCCGTATCATGCACGTATGGTAACCGTTGTGTGACAAATTTGAAACATGAAGTGTTCTTTGAGTGTCATCCTTTGTGTGGAGGTCGGGGCGCATGATGGTTAACTCCTACCAACCTCCCCCCTAGGAGCATGCGCGTAGTTCTTGGTTTATTGATGACCTGTAGATTTTTGCAATAAGTATGTGAGTTCTTTATGACTAATGTTGAGTCCATGGATTATACGCACTCTCACCTTTCCATCATTGCTAGCCTCTTCGGTACCGTGCCTTGCCCTTTCTCACCTTGAGAGTTGGTGCAAACTTCGCCGGTGCATCCAAACCCCGTGATACGATACGCTCTATCACACATAAACCTCCTTATATCTTCCTCAAAACAGCCACCATACCTACCTATTATGGCATTTCCATAGCCATTCCGAGATATATTGCCATGCAACTTTCCACCGTTCCATTTATCATGACACACTTCATCATTGTCATATTGCCTTGCATGATCATGTAGTTCACATCGTATTTGTGGCAAAGCCACCATGCATATTATTTCATACATGTCACTCTTGATTCATTTCCCATCCCGGTACACCGCGAGAGGCATTCATATCGAGTCATACCTTGTTCTAGTATCGAGTTGTAATCATTGAGTTGTAAATAAATAGAAGTGTGATGACCATCATTCATAGAGCATTGTCCCAAAAAAGAGAAAAATTAAAAAATTAAAAAGGGGCAACGTTACTATCCTTTGTTCATACTTGTGCTTCAAAGTAGCACCATGATCTTTATGATAGAGAGTCTCTTGTTTTGTCACTTTCATATATAATGGGAATTTTTCATTATAGAACTTGGCTTGTATATTCCAACAATGGGCTTCCTCAAATGCCCTAGGTCTTCATGAGCAAGCAAGTTGGATGCACACCCACTTAGTTTCTTTTGTTGAGCTTTCATACATTTATAGCTCTAGTGCATCCGTTGCATGGCAATCCCTACTCCTTGCATTGACATTAATTGATGGGCATCTCCATAGCCCGTTGATTAGCCGCGTCAATGTGAGACTTTCTCCTTTTTTGTCTTCTCCACATAACCCCCATCATTATATTCTATTCCACCCATAGTGCTATGTCCATGGCTCACGCTCATGTATTGCGTGAAAGTTGAAAAAGTTTGAGAAAACTAAAGTATGAAACAATTGCTTGGCTGAAACCGTGGTTGTGCATGATTGGGATATTTTGTGCGACGAAGATGGAAACATAGCCAAACTATATGACTTTGTAGGGATGAACTTTCTTTGGCCATGTTATTTTGAGAAGACATAATTGCTTAGTTAGTATGCTTGAAGTATTATTACCTTTATGTCAATATTAAACTTTCATCTTAAATCTTTTGGATATGAATATTCATGCCACAATTAAGAGAATTACATTGAAAATTATGCTAAGTAGCATTCCACATCAAAAATTCTGTTTTTATCATTTACCTACTCCAGGACGAGCAGGAATTAAGCTTGGGGATGCTTGATATGTCTCCAATGTATCTATAATTTTTAATTGTTCCATGCTATTATATATTATGTTTTGGATGTTTAATGGGCTTTATTGTACACTTAATCGGAGGCCTAGCCCAGATTGCTGTTTTTTGCCTATTTCAGTGTTTCGAAGAAAAAGAATATCAAACGGAGTCCAAATGAGTCCAAACGGAATGAAACCTTCGGGAACGTGATTTTCGGAACAAACGTGATCCAGAGAACTTGGAGTTGACGTCAAGCAACCAACAAGGAAGCCACGAGGCAGGGGGCGCGCCGTCCACCCTCGTGGGCCCCTCGTTGCTCCACCGACCTACTTCTTCCTCCTATATATACATATGTACCCGGGAAACATCAGAGACGGAGCCAAAACCCTATTTCCTGTCACAGCCCTAGAACACCTGAGTGTAATAGTTGCATCAGTGAGCATGCATCATGTTTAAATTCAAGAAACTTAAATTGAGGAGAGTGAAAGCCTGAGAAATCAATTTAAAAGAAGGGCAAGAACCCTTTAAATTGCATTCATTGTTTCCAAAATGCCTTCATAAATATTTGATAGTTTTGGCAAGGCTTTGAGACCAAACCAAAAATAGTGAACATTTTTGTGGAATATTTTGGGCACTGAATTTAAATCAATATTCTATTTGAATTTGCAAATATACCCAAATATATATGGGATATATTTCCAAATACCTCTGATATATTTCGTGTGCTTTTGGAGAAGTCCAAGAAGCAACATAAAAATGGTCAGAGAATATTTTGCATTGTTTTGAATTCCTTTGAATTTGCAAAATAGTGGCAAAGTAATAAATAAATAAAAACAGAAATAAAAAGGAAGACCCGTACCTGGGCCACTTACCTGTAGCCGGCCCAGCTACACCAGTCCAGCCCACCGGGGCAGAGCGGTTGTCTTCAACCTCTGCCAGTAGGCAGAGGCGAAGTAGCACATGCGCACGCGCGCACGTGGAGGCCTCCACCTCCTGCTTCGCGGTGGCAGCCTCCCCGACATCCTCGCGACGCCACGGAGACGCCTAGAGCCTCCCCTCGTTCCCCCCTCCTGTGGCTCCCTCTTCCTCTCTTTCCGTGAGCCCGAGAGCACGCCATCGTCGTCGCCATGGCTATAGGCCACCACCCACCCAACCAGCACCACCACGAGCTCCGCCACGACTCTGTGGAGCTACACACTGAGGCACGCGACCGCAGGAGCCCTGCAGCGTCGCCACCATCGCCATCTTCATCCTCTTCCATGACGGCCGCCGTCATCGATTCACCGGCTACGGGAACTCCCCGAGCTCGCCGTCCGCACCAGAAGATCCACTGTGAGACCTAAAGTCTTTTCCCCCTCCTCCCTTTGTCGCGCTCGCCCTCTAGCCGCTGCCCCACAAACTCCTGAGCGCCACCGCCATGGCCGGCCAGCCCTGCGCTCCCGACTTCCCCCGCTCTCCTAAGCAGCACCAACATGCTCACCGCGTCCCTGGGAAGCGAACTTGCCGCACCGTTTGCTCTAGCTCACACTGAAACCCCGCACTTGCTCGAGCCCGAGCTCTGCCGTCGCTAAACCTCGATGCCGGCAACACACCCGGCCACCCCAGGCCTTACCGAGGCCACCAACTGACGCGCCTCGTTGCGCCGGTTCCAACAAGCCCAGCCGCACGACCCCTCGTCGCCGGAGTTGGCCGGACAGGCAACTCCGACGTGCCCTGCTTTCGCCGGTGATTAGCCACCGACTAATCCCTGTTTAAACCGCTAATTAACCCTCCCGTGCAACTGAAACATGTGTCCCACATCCTAATTAAACCCCGCGTTAAAATAGTCTAGGTTTAATTAACCCTGCCAGTTAACTAGCTCAATGACAGGTAGGCCCCACCAGTCAGTTTTGATTTTAGTCAACTTCTGACGTCACCCTGACGCAGTGCTGACGTCGTAAACACATTTACTGGAATACTCATATTTCTAAATAAATTGGAAATTTCTGAAAATGTGCAAAACTTCTAAAAATCATATAAAATCAACCGTAACTCCAAATGAAATAAGTTATATATGAAAAATTATCAGAAAAATCCAAAGAAGCTGTTTATACCATGTTCATGCATGTTTGAGCAATTTAACCCCACTGTTTAGGATAAAACATGATTGGGGTAATTTGAAAAAATAGGTTTGGAGTTGGAATTTGACATAGTTTGAATTCCACTTCAATTAAAATGACTTGCTATTGCATTAGCTCAATTCAGTACCTTAATATGTCATATCATTCATTTGCTTGTGCATTGCATTGAATTGAATGTTGTTTATGTTCCTTTGTCAGTGTTGTTCCCTCTCGATAGACGTGTTCCGACGATGAGTTCGATGACACCGATGAAGAGCTATACTATCTTCAGAAGTGCCAGGCAAGCAAAACCCCCTTGTTCATTCCGATATAATCCCATTCTCTCGCTCCTGATCTCTTTTACTGCATTAGGACAACAACGATTCAACTGTTACATGCTGCGGTAGTTGAACCCCTTTCCTCGGCATGACCTGTCATTGCCACAGTAAATAGATGAAACCCACTAGCATGAGTAGGAGTTGTTTGAGCCCTGATGTGCCTACTCATTCATGCTTGTTTGTCATGCCTGCTACTACTTAGAGTTGAGTCAGGTCTGATTCATCGGGGATGAATTGGAATGTGGTGAACATGTCCTACTGTTGAGGCTAAGTGTGTGAACACGATTTGGTAAAGGTAGCGGTGAGAGGCCATGTAGGAGTACATGGTGGGTTGTCTCACTGCAGCCGTCCTCAGGAACTGAGTTCTGTGTTTGTGATCCATGAACAGTTACTACCACACATTGGGTTCCGGTAACTCGGCCCCTCTCGGCTTATTAACCAACTCGATCTCTGTCCAGGAGTTGCAACTAGTTTCTGGTGTTTGTAGGTAGTGTTAGTAGTCTACCAAGTGGCACCCGGTACAGGTGGGCTTGGGACAGACTAGGCGCAGTGGAACGATGTACCAAGTGGCACTCGGATGGTGGGCTTGGGAACCCTGCTCACGTCGTTTGGGGCCGTGAGCGACACCCTGGCCGGATCTCCTTGCCGATGGAACCTAAATAGGCGATAAACCTGGACTAGAGACTTGTGTGGTTAGTCAGGTCATGGCCGACTCCCTCGCCAGGCTTCCGCTTGAAGGTTGCCGAGATACACAACGTGTACATGGTGGTAAGTGGCGGGAGCGTGTGTGAAGAAGTACACCCCTGCAGGGTTAGCATCATCTATTCGAATAGCCGTGTCCGCGGTAAAGGACTTCTGGGTTGCCTGTGCAGTTCATATATAACTTGAAATTGATACTCTAAAATGTGCAAGATAAGTGTGAGTTCTATGGATGGCCTTCTCGTAGGGAGACGAGAGCAGATCCATAGTGGTGTATTGATATGGTGAATATGTGGACTCATGTGCGCCACCTCAAAAGAGTTACTTGCAGTCGTAGTTCAGGATAGCCACCGAGACAAAGCTGGCTTGCTGCAGTTAATCTCCTCCACCCCTTTGTTGATACCGATGCATATGTAGCTCATTCAGATGTAAGTCTTGTTGGGTACATTTGTACTCATGTTTGCTTAATTTATGTTTTTGCAGAGAGACTTTAGTCTCCCTAGTAGTTCCGCGTGGACTTCGACATTTAGCTTGTTACTTCAGCTACGATCTTGTACCCTTGGGAGGGTCTTGTAGATAGTCAGGCTTCTCAACCTTCTTCATTTGTAGTTGTCTGTACTCAAACAAGTTAAGCTTCCGCATGTGCTTGTTGCTTGTATATATACTTTGTATGTTGGGTCATGAGACCCATGTTTGTAATACTTGGCTCCTCAGAGCCTAATGATAAATACTTTGAGTTGTAGAGTTTTATTGTGATGCCATGTTGTATTTACACATATCGGGCATATTGTGTGTATGATTGAAATGCTTGGTATGTGTGGGATCCGACAACCTAGTTGTTTATTCTTGGTAGCCTCTCTTATGGGGAAATGTAGTCTAGTGCTCCCACTGAGCCATGGTAGTCTGCTACGGCCTGGTTTATCGGAGTCCTACTAGCCCAGTTACTACTGCTCTGGAACACTTAGACTAGCCGACATGTGATCCACTTCGTTCATGTGTCTGTCCCTTTGTTGGAATGTCACGCGGTGTCTTTCGGAGTCCTGCTAGCCTGCTACAGCCCGGGTTCCCGAAGTCCTGTTAAACCAGTTGCTACAGCCGGGATTCACACGCTGATGACCGACATGTTTGATGCTGGTTCATGTATGCTTGTCCCCGTAAGTTAGCGCCACTTTTGGTTCACGACTAGTCATGTCGGCCCGGGTTCTCTGTCATATGGATACTGGTGACACTATCATGTACACGAGCCAAAAGGCGCAAACGGTCCCGGGCCAGGTAAGGTGGCACCCGTGGAAATACCGTGCATGAGGCCGCAAAGTGATATGATGTGTTACATGCTAGATCGGTGTGACTTAGAATTGAGGTCCTGACATTTCCACCGCTGCAACCTTCTGTACCCGTGAGATCCCATCTTGGGGCCTTTTCCGGCGCTCCACCGGAGGGGGCATCGACCACAGAGGGCTTCTACATCAACACCATAGCCTCTCCGATGATGTGTGAGTAATTTACCTCAGACCTTCGGGTCCATAGTTATTAGCTAGATGGCTTCTTCTCTCTCGTTTGATCTCAATAGAAATTTCTCCTTGTTTCTCTTGGAGATCTATTCAATGTAATCTTCTTTTCCGGTGTGTTTGTTGAGATCCGATGAATTGTGGGTTTATGATCAAGATTATCTATGAACAATATTTGAATCTCCTCTGAATTCTTTTATGTATGATTGGTTATCTTTGCAAGTTTCTTCGAATTATCAGTTTGGTTTGGCCTACTAGATTGATCTTTCTTGCAATAGGAGAAGTGCTTAGCTTTGGGTTCAATCTTATAGTGCTCGATCCCAGTGACAGTAGGGGAAACGACACGTATTGTATTGTTGCCATCGAGGATAAAAAGACGGGGTTTATATCATATTGCATGAGTTTATCCCTCTACATCATGTCATCTTATCTAATGCGTTACTCTGTTCTTATGAACTTAATACTCTAGATGCATGCTGGATAGCGGTCGATATGTGGAGTAATAGTAGTAGATGCAGGCAGGAGTTGGTCTACTTGTCACATACGTGATGCCTATATACATGATCATACCTAGATATTCTCATAACTATTCTCAATTCTATCAATTGCTCGAGAGTAATTTGTTCACCCACCGTAATACTTATGCTATCTTGAGAGAAGCCACTAGTGAAACTATGGCCCCCAGGTCTATTTTCTATCATATAAGTTTCCGATCAACTTTATTTGCAATCTTTACTTTCAGTCTTTATCATAGAAATACCAAAAATATTATCTTATCATCTCTGTCAAATCTCACTTTTGCAAGTGGCCGTGAAGGGATTGACAACCCCTTTATCGCGTTGGTTGCAAGGTTCTTATTTGTTTGTGTAGGTTCGTGGGACTTGAGCATGGTCTCCTACTGGATTGATACCTTGGTTCTCAAAACTGAGGGAAATACTTATGCTACTTTGCAGCATCACCCTTTCCTCTTCAAGGGAAAACCAACGCAGTGCTCAAGAGGTAGCAGCCACCCTCGTCCTCATCCTCCTCCTCTTCGCCTTCATTGCTAGAGGTGATCTCCTCCATCGAGTATTCGCCGCCTTCTGGGTTCAGCCCGGACCAGTTGGGCGGCACTTCGGCACCCGCTTCCTCCAGCTCGAGGAGGAACAGCGATCGCCGCGGCATGATGACGAAGCTGAGGCGCCACCGCCTCCAGCTCCGTGCCGGCTTCGGCTCGAAGGGTGGCGAGCTGGTTCAAATTCAGCCCAGGGTACCACCCCTTGACAAACTCCAAAGCTCGGCGCGCACCTGCCCGAGCAGGGGAGCCCTTCCACGCCTCGATGCGGCCGATGGCCACCTCCAACCAGTCGGAGGTCCGGCTGGCGATGCATAGAATAGGAGTGCCTGGCCAAAGGGCAGCGACCACTTGAGCTCCAGCATGCTAAAGACGGCAAAGAGCCCGATGCGCCGGCTGGAGACGAGCCTCGATGGCGACCATCTCCTTGGCAAGAGTTTGAGGGGCGTTTGGCGCAACCGTCATGCCAGCTTGCCTCCGCTCATCGCGGTGGGCCTCGACGGCCTAGTTGGCGGCGACGGAGTAGCCAGGGAAATACTCTGCTCAGGAAAAGAAGAAAGAAATGAGAAGGCAGAGGCAGGCACGCAGGACAAGTCGACAGGCAGAACGAGGAAAGAGCAATGTACCGTCGAGCAGATCCTCGATCTCGACGTAGCCAGCTTCCAGGGCTATCTGCGTGTCAACCCAGTTCGAGCGCTGACTCTCGAACTCGGCCAGGAGAGCCTCCTCCGTGTCCTTGAGCTTCTGCAGCTCCGCCTTATGGGCGTCCGCCTGGTCAGCTAGCTGCTTGGCCAGGCGGTCACGCTCCTCCTACGCCTTGAGGCATGCGGCCTCCTTGGCGCGCAGCACGGTTTGAGCCTCGCCGAGTTGCTGCTGCAGGGTGGCATTGGCACCTACGAAGGCAAAGAAGAAAAAACAATCAATGATCAACAAAGACAAAGCAAACGCCGGAAAGATCCGGCCTGACTGCTCAGCAGTCGACCCGAATCTCGGGGCTACACCCCGCGGGTGCACTGACGCGCCCCCACGATGGATTGAACTATTCAACAAAGAAGCAAGAAAAGGTGGTTGCCGGAAGATCCAGCCCAACTGCTCAGCATTCGGCCTGCATCTCGGGGACTACAGCCAGTGGGTGTGCTATCGCGCCCCCGTGAGAAGAAAGAGGATGGAGTGCTCACTCCGGCTCTCAACCAGGTCCGCGGTCCGCTTGTCCAGCTCCTTGATCTGGGCATTGAAGGTGGTTGCGCGGACGTTCTGGTCGTCCTGCAACGAAGCAACAGAAAGAAAGGGGAGTCAGAGCTCAGAGCCCACTGAGAAGTTCCCGCCTGACTGCTCAGCAGTCGAATCGGAACTCAGGGGCTACACCCAGTGGGTGCACTGGCGCGCCCCCGCCAAAGATCCCAAAAATCAAAAGCAAGAAACAAGATACATACCCGAACGGTGGCCCACGTCTTCACGAACACCTTCATGCATTGATAAAGGGTGGCGGCTTCGGACCTGAAGTCGGCCTGGACATCCTGCGCCGCCTTGATCAGGGTGCCCGTCCTGCCCCCGTGCAACCACTCCGTCGGCGCGGAGCTGGTGCTTTCCGCTTCGGGAACCGACGAGCTCGAGGCTCCGATCTCTTGGGGCCGCGGAGCCAAGGTCGCCTTTGCTGTGCGACGGCGCATCGGGGTCCGAATGATGGAGGTCGCCCCCACCACCAGCTCGCCACTGCCTTCAGACGCTGGCGGCGCGTTGGGCCGACTGTCTTGGGCCTCGTCAGCTGGCGTCTGCTGGGGTGCCTGTGGCCTTGGGACAATGGCATCTCCCCCTCCCTCTCCATGGCCGACTGGTCTATGTCGGCCCCTCCAGTCAGCGCCAGGACCTCCGTCGCTGGCGGCATGGAGCGTAGCGGAATGATCAGCAGTGGGCCCTGGCCATCTGTGGCCGCCCCCACTTGCGCCCCAACGGCCGCATCCGCGTGGGTCTTGGCCGCCTTCTCCGCCTGGGCCTTTGTTGAGGCATCGGCCAGGGCCCTGGCTGCCGCGTCCGCCTCCTCTTGCGCTGCCCTGGCGGCGGCCGCCTTCACCTAGTCCACCCTCTCCTTCTCCTCGTGCGCTTCCCGCGCATTCCGCTCCGTCGCCGCCTGGATGGAGGCGGAGGTCGGCCGCTCAAGAGAGAGCAGTGCCCTGATTCACACGAGTTGAAGAAAATTCAGCAGAAGTTTACAAAAAACAAGAGAAAGCATGAAGAGGAGTAAGCACTCACCACTACAAAATAAATACACTTACATGATGATATGTGTTTGTCACAGTAGGTCGCTTTTATGTCATGCATGTACATCCATGACAAATTTATGACAGAATCAAGATAGTCATACCTGTGCTGTCGTAGAAGTGTTCCATGACATTACCAAAATTATCATCACGGAAGTGTCCACTTCCATGACGATAAATCGCGTGTCACAGAAGTGCTTTCGTCAAGGGTGACCGACACGTGGTATCCACCATAATGGAACGTCGTTAAGCTATCGGGTCGGGTTTTGGATCCGATAACCCGTTAACAGCCCCAGCCAATGGGAAATTTCCACGTGTAAAATTCTTATTGGCTGGACGAAACACGTGTCAGCTCGTCAGCGGGTCAGATAGGCGCCTATGATACGTCGACACGTGGCACGGCCCAACAATGGCCCATTCCTGTGATAAGGCCGGCCCGTTTGACTTGGTCAAAAGCTGGCGGGCCGGCCCATGGAAAGCCTGTTAACGGCCTATTCGCATATAGCCCATTTACAGCCCGCTAACCCAAGGCCCGTTATGCCCTATCCGAATTAGGCCCAGTAGCTTCATCTGGGCCGTCCACTATGATTCCAGCCCGTTTTCACTTCTGGCCCATGTATAGCCCATGACGTCTTTCGGCCCATATGAGGCCCTTTGTAACTCTTGGCCCATTAGCGGCCCGTGCTGAAACTGGCCCGTAATGAACAGTGTATTACTTTACACCCAATAACCGCCCGTGGTGAAACTGGCCCGTAATGAACAGTGTATCACTTTATACCCATTAACGGCCCGTTATTCCGTTGGGCCGTTTCCAGCCCAAGTTAAATTTTGGCCTTCTGAGGGCCCATTTATTCTTGGGCTCATTTGCAGCATTCGGTTACTTATGGCCCGTTACTGTCATTTTCTGCTTGTGGGCCAAATTCAGCCCGTCGTTACAGTCGGCCCGTTTGTGGACCGTTAGTCTGTTGGGCCATTTTCACCGCATCACCAAATACGGCCTATTAACGGCCCGTTATGGTCAGCCCATAAAATGTACGATTTATATTAAAGGCCCGTCTACGGCCCATTAAAGGCCCGTACAAGACCCATAAATGAGCCGGCGGCCCATGGATCCTACGAGACGTACAAGGCCCATGAATGCTACGAGACGTAGAAGGCCCATGGATCCTACGAGACATAGAAGGCCCATGGAACCTACGAGACGTAGAAGGCCCATGGATCCGACGGCCCGTGAAGGGCCATGGTCGGGCATATTGGCCCCCGTTTGAACGATATAGCATATTCAAAGAATTATCCTACTCAATACTATCACCTCTAAAAAGACTACACTATTACAACAAAGAGATAAAGGCATAGAAAGGTAGAATAATCCTACACTATATAATAAAGAAATTACAGCTGATTATACCCACTAGGCATTATGGTTCGGCACAGGTGATAATAAAGATACACAAACAACAAATTACATACACTGGGCAAATATAGCTCATACATCATGGACGCGCATCAACTTAACTCCATTTGAACTATAATCTCTTCAGAAAATAGGATTCGCCGGATTCAGATAGCACAAATTTCAGTCTGCAAAATCTCCAATTCCTTCATGGTTACCTCAGTGTCTTGTTTCATTTTTTGACTCCTGCATCTAATACCTGCATGTCCAGTCTCAACTTGTTGATTATACGTTGATGATCATGTACACGTTGTCTTGCCACCTCTAGTTGATGCTCGAGAACATCAGCACATTCTAATTCCGATCCATAATCATTCGGTAACCGCCATGCCGCACTACTCGCAGATCTTTGTGTTGCTGTCACTTCATCCTGAAATGTTTCTGTAAGTACACATGACTAGGGAAAAAATATAGTTACAACAGTGAAGCGAACAAGACACTATTTTGTACTACATGGCAAAACAGGACTAACAATAATGTTACATGTCACTTTAAAAAAATGTTACACGTCATGAAGCTTAAGCAGGTGATATTTTAAAAATTATAAAAAAGATAGTCTGTGCAGCCTGCATACAGAAATCCATCTTAGCTCACCAGAGGAGCATGATGTTGGGGCCTAATCGAAAACACAGACAAGTTACAAATTTAGACATCATGTTGTGTATAAGTAAGCAAGCAGTTGGCCATTCTGTGCCTCAATTAAAGTCTTAGGGAGCATAATGAACAGCAGAGGGTTTCATACAAACATACTACAGCAGGCAAAACTATGCAATCATTAGCGTAGTATAAACTAGATTGTGAGCCTCATGCAATAATAGTTGGTTAATAGACTTCAAAGCTTCGGGCACACTTCGGCGGAGTAATTAAATGGTAAGGCCTTTAATTATGTCAACTAATAGTGATACAAGTACCGAACATCAGGCATGATTATTTGGGCATCTCATTAACTGAGGACAAATAAAGCAATTGAAAAGAGAAAATTAACTATGCCTGAAACAAACAAGGAATTGAACTGTTGAGTTGCATACAGTGACTTACCTTAGCAGGTTGAAGAGGCTCAGCGCAGCTCCTACTTCTCTTGCAAGGATCCTTCCTAACATCTTGTACTTGGAAATCCTCAATCTTATCTTCATTGCACCCCCTCTACAAGGTGACACAAACTAGTTACTCGTCTCCTTGGAAGATAAATATGCATATTTTCCAGTCTGTGAACTCAAAAGGATGAGATTATAACAAAACAACACCACATAATGAAACATGCCGCATCTCTTGCACTTGCACACAATGAAATGAGCATTTACTATGTCTGCACTACGTAAAAGCTAGGCATACCTTTGAACTGGATCTCTAGGTACTCTTGGAGAGTCTAATGTAGTGTACAGCCAAACCTTTATGTCACCTATGAGTTAGACAAGGCCCCACTACATCAGCCCTTAGTGTTTAAATCGTTGACAAGCTCTGTTAGAGTGTTAGGTCAAGAACAGCAAGTAATCAAAGCAAACAGTCCTAGTATGGCTGGCTGATGCAAACAAGCAATTGAACAGAAGTGTGAGCAAATCTTACATATCAATAAAAGAAGCAAAGAAGGAGGCTTAAAGAGCATCACTTGACTGACCAGATTTATGGGGCATTTAAACATCATGTGCAACGTATGAACTAACATAAACATTGCATATTCCAGATTCTACAATGGAATGCACATGTATTAGGTTATGCCATGTATGATGATGCCTAAATGTACAGATAGCAGGCAGGAGTGATTCATCATTGCATGCACAATTGAATTGCAGGTTAAGGGCTAGTTCGATTCCGCCTTTTTAGGGCATATTGTCAAAATAAGCCATAAAAGATGTAAAGAAGTCATTTTCGAGTTATGGGCTTGGGCTTAACTAATTTCGCTTTGGAGGAGGGGTGTTTCGGGTAGAACCTCACTAAAAATTGAAGGGAAGGGGAATAGTGAAATGACTCTGTTGTCTGCCTATATTACACTCAAAATGCAACTTCTGACGCCCGTGTCACACCTGACCCTCAAGTAAAAACAAACATGCAAGCATTCATTGCCCTGCCCGCTTGCATCTCCTCTCCCCTTTCCATCTGCCTCGATCCCCTGCCTGTAGCACTAGGGTTCCTCCAGCGAGACGTCGCCACTTGTCCCATCTTGCCTTGTCCTCGAGGATGCTATGTCCAGCTAGGCTACATGGCCGGCGGGTAGGGGCAAATCTCCCTGGCTCCTCCTCCCTGTGGCGCCGCCCCTCATTCTCATGGTCTCCAGCAGCTGCTCCATTGTGGTTCGTCCAACGCACTACTCCAGCGGGCGCTGCACAACTACGGCTGATGCCACACTGTGGCAGAAGGCACCTTATTCCCCCTCCCCTCCTCCCACGCCATGGCCTTGAGGTGCTGTTGAAGGATGAGCTCATCCAACAAGGTGAGGATCTCCTTTGATTTTTTGCCAAATTTTCATTCTGACCCACTATACGATGAATTGCTATGAGCTGCTTCTACTGCTGCTATATGATGCATTGCTATGAGCTGCTCCTGCTGCTGCTATATGATGAATTGCTATGAGTTGCTGCTGCTGTATGATGAGTTGCTATGAGCTGCTGCTGCTATATGATGAATTGCTATGAGCTGCTGCTGCTATATGATGAGTTGCTACAAGCTGCTCCTGCTGCTGCTATATGATGAGTTGCTACAAGCTACTCCTGCTACTGCTATATGATGAATTGCTTTGAGCTGCTCCTCCTGCTGCTATATGATGAATTGCTATGAGCTGCTCCTGATGCTATATGATGAATTGCTATGAGTTGCTACTGGTATATGATGAATTGCAGACTGCTGCTGCTGTATGATGAGTTGCTATGAGCTGTTGCTGCTGCTATATGATGCTTTCAGGTGGGGCAGCTATACGATAATAACCAGCCACTTGGACCATCGAATTTCAATAAATAATTGTTCTTCATTTAAATGTGGGTCATGCGTTCTTCATTTAAATTAGGCAATTGGATCTCTATGGAAAACATTGACCAAAGTAGATTATGCCAAGTAGATGGTATCTTTGTATTTGCATTTTGAGCAAATAGTGATGGTCTGTTTTCCTATCATATTAATTACTGCACTGGGTTCAATTTGTGATGTTTGCAAGTCAAATTAATTTCCATATGGGCAGCAAAATGAAAAAAAATATAATGCAATCTAGACTTTCCACTGATCATACCAAAGATAAGCTGAAAACGCAATGAAAAGAACTAGTTGGCTTATTACATGGAACTTATATTCACAGGTGCTTATTTTCTTAGGATAACTCATAATAAATGTCCCTAAGAAACTTGGCTAATACAACTGGCATACAAATAACATGTCACGATGATTGCAATGGAGGAGTGACGTACCATAGCACACTGTATAGGCTCACCGCTGCCTCTCCTTTTTTTGCGATGTTCCATGAAATTGCCACATACATCTTGTACTTTTTCATTGTGTAACCCTATCTGCAAGTTGACACGGCTAATTTCAGACATCTCTACATGATACTACATTGCATATCCCTTGCGCATATTTAAACCACCAATTAACGATTGTGTGTGTACCATAAACTAGCCATGACTCTGTATGCTGGACTAGCAGGCACTCTAAGGGAGCCTAATGTAGTGCACTGGAATTCCTACATGCCACGTACGATTTTGTGTAATGTACTGCCCCTGTTCCTAAATATATGTCTTTGTAGAGATTCCAGTATGGACCACATACAGATGTATATAGATGCATTTTCGAGTGTAGATTCACTCATTTTGCTCCATATGTAGCCTATAGTGGAATCTCTAGAAAGACTTATATTTAGGAACGGAGGTACGAGGTAGTATCATGTATGACATCTACATATCTAATTTAGCAGCCAGTAGTAGAAATCATTGTCTGCACAAAGGGATTACTGGTCGAAAATCCTAGCAAAGCACGCTAGCAGGCATAGAACAATACAAGAGAGAGAGACGCGCTTACAAGATCATAGCAATGCCTCAGTCCAGGATCTTGGTTGGCCAAGCTGTTAGATCCAGAAGAAACATCGTCCTTGTAGTTTTTGCCAGCTGCATAATAGGTAACAGCTACCGGTTAGTATATTTGAACTACATCGGGCAGGTGATGCTGGACGGGTTTAAAGGTGACAAGTACCCAGGCCGTGGCGGGTGCTTGGCATCTCTCCGGACTGTGGGAATCAGGTTAGAAACATCGAGGGTGATGACGCTGCGTTGGCTATCGGGGTCCAGTAAGGAGATCGAGAACCGTCGAGTAGGGTGTTTGTGGAGCGGCTCCGGTAGGATGGACTACGGTGTGGGCAAAGCAGATCTATGGCCGTGGATGAGGGCGTAGGTGAAGTTGCTCCGGTGGTTGGGTTAAGGATGGTGTCGACGATGCAGATCTGCGGCCATGGACGGGGCATCAGAAGCTGCTCCGGTGGTTGGGTTAAGGGTGGTGTCGACGATGCGGATCTGCGGCCGTGGATGGGGCGTCAGAAGCTGCTCCGGTAGGTTGGATGAGGGTGCGAGGAAGCGGATCTGAGGGCGTGGACTTGTGAGTTGGCAAAGCGGCCCCGGTAGGGTTGAGAATGGTATAAGCGAAGCTACTCCGGTAGGGTTGAGGAAGGTGTCGGTGAAGCGGCTCCGGTAGGTTTGAGGAAGATGTCGGCGAAGAGGATCAGAGGCCGTCAACGGGGGCGTCGGTGGGGCGGCTCCGGGGGGTGTGGACGAAGCGTCTCCGGTGGGGAGTATGAATGAGCCGATGTAGATGCGCGGTGGTTGATGAGAGTACCGGCGAAGCAGATCCGGCGCCGTGGACAAGGTCGGCACTGAATGGGTTGTGGTACAGTGGTGGATGAGTAGTCTACTTGTTTCTAGGGGAGGTGGGAGGGGTAGATGCGGCCGCAGAAGCAGATCCGGCGAGGTGGACACCGCTGGCAGTGAATGGGCTATGGTACGCCGGTGGATGAGCAGTCTAGGGTTTCGAGAGGGGAGGGGAGAAAGGGGGATGAAGTATGGACGGCGTGCCGTGTAGTTAGTCATTTTTGCGGGAGGGGGAGAGGAAATGGGGGTGTCATGTAGTGGGGGAGCCGGAAGTTGCCAAAGCAGCCCCGACCTATCATGTAGATGAGGGCGGTATTGTAACTGTTGGTCTCCGTGCACCAAGGACAAAAGGGGGATTTCGCATGCTAAAGACTAAGGTGGCGGAAATTTTAGAAGGAGGCGGGAGATTTTGCCGCCCACGGGATCGTTCGTATCCAGTTTCAACTAATTTTGGACCGTGCTAGCGGGAAGGTCATGCTAGACTGTGTACACGGGGCACGCGTCAGCAGTTAATAACTGGTGTGAAGTCCACCCTAGAAAAAGACAATAACTCGGGATGATGCGCCGATAACTTGGACGTTCACATGGGCGCGACCAATCGTACGGGTGTAGTGGCGCGTTCACAGAAAAGGGATCAAACGATCAGCCTATGTATTTCTCGTGTAAATAGATAATTTAGTGCCATTGGTTATTTACTTTAAACATAATGCATTGACGTGTTAGTGTAGAGGCGCACAAAAAGAAATGGATATTGTAGTCAGCTACTTAAAAGTGTTACCTCATATGATTACATAGCCTCCATTTCATAAATTGTGTACCCGTTGAATTCATGTATGAATATTACATATATTACTTCAAAATAGAAACTTAAATCATCCAAGACTAATGAATTTGAATGCAAGAGTAACAATGGTGCATGTTCATGATAGCTACATTGGTTGTTTGAAGAAACATCACTGTAACTTTGGCATGCACAACTAAAAAGGCTTATTTAAATAGAAAAAAATGCGATATGTGAGTGTCCAATCTTTATAGCATTAAATCGATATTGTACATTTGGCCATGATACGAAGTAGATATTGACTTATGTTCAAGCGATGCACGTCCATGATCGCTAGATAGTGATACGTCAATGAATTGTTCAATCTCTCTCACACGCATATATATCTCATATCCCTATGGGCATCGGAATCACACACGTGCACTTTGTGTATTTCTCTCCCTCTGTCAGGGTTAAATTCGTCTTTCTACCCCATCCTACAAGTCTCTCACACAGAAACGCACACGCTCTCTATGTCTAACATGCCCACCCCTTTAATTCCGCCCACCCACAGCCACTAATGTCTCTCACACATATGCTATCTACCTATCCCTTAATATAGCTAGATATGTGTCACACAAACTCCTTCTCCCTACTAGCAAGATGCCCATGCGTTGCACGGAACATCAAGATGCATTTGTATGAGAAGTTTATCTTGTGGGAGAAAAGGATGAACGAGGGAATGCATTATTTGCAAATGCGGAGAGGGGTGTGGGTATCTTTTTGCAAAATTGCCATAGTTTCCTTCCTGTCAGTCGGATATAAATCGGATGGCCTATATTGCAGGATGGCAGGAACACCATCATCACCAACTCTGTTTTTATAAGAGTAGAGATATGTGAGTGTCACTGCCCCCCCCCCCACACCCACACTTCCCAACACCGAAGGAGTAGGGTGACACCTCGATCTTGATACTAATCTATCGACTGGCTTCTCTCTCAAACATACACACACACACACACTACCCGGCACTGAAGGAGTAGGGTGGCACATCGATCTTGATAATAATCTATCTACTCCTCTTTCAAACACACACAGTTAAAATGATAATGGCAAGTCAAATCACGGGGCCCCACCTGTCCAGCAGTAACTCGCTGTTAAATCACACAGCCCTACGTTTGCAGCAGCCTACTCCCTCGTTTTCTCGCGTCTCTGTCGAACCGACTAAAGCGCTATGTTACAGTAACATATTTTGTTACCACAAGCACCTCTTTCCTCATTAAATAGTTTCCACATAAGAAAAATTGTCTTGGGATGTGTTAAGTTACTACCTAAGTTACTCCCACTATGGCTAGCCTAAGAAACAACGTGAGAGTTAATGCACCACGCCTATGTGTTCACTATTTGGTTTTCGTAAGATGACTTAATACTCACCTAGATGGAGGGAGTATTCGATTTGAAAGCGGGCGGCGCAGTTCCCGATACGGCTTTAATGCAGACGAGGGAGGGAGTAGCGGTTCCCGATATGTTGAACGGCCAATGCATCCTCCTCAATTAATGCATGAGGGAAGTGATGGGAGGAGGTCCAGGAAAAGAGGCTGCATGATGTGAATGCAACGCAGTTTGCCCTCATTGCCCTCAGATAAAGGTGCCCCTCCATTCCAATGCATCTACCACATCGTACGCACCTAAGAATTTGCCTAAGCACCTACACTAAGAACAAAAGAGCTCACTCCAGACCCATGGCGGCGATGCGCGTGAGTGGCCAGCGGCTGCGCCAGATGGTCCACAAAGCCGGCCTGCGGCATGGCGCTGAGGATCGTCTCCAGACGGTGTTGGAGACCGGCTGGTGGATGGCCGTCGTCGACGCCAACTACGACTCTCAGTTGGACCAGATGATCATTGACACCAGCAACAAGTTCACCATCATCAAGAAGCTCACGGACGACATCGCCGTACTCCTCCAGCCCGCGCGCCCGGGCTCCTTGTTACCTGCCACCCTAATCGGCCTCCATGGCCGGAACCTCTTTCAAGCACTGGTGGCCCTGCGACTGCCCGCCGATGCCACGAAGAATATCCACCTGGAGGTCGCACTCGCCGCGAGGCACCTCGCCCTCCAAGAATTCGTCGACCTACACATCCACGTGTACGAGCAAATCGTGTACATAGGTATCTACAATGCCAGTGAGGACGCTACGAGGTTGGCCTTCCTCAACCGACTGGAAGCCTTGGATGCCTTTGCTGAGAAGCACCTCGAACTCGCCACAAAAGCCGCCGCTCCTTAGCCGTCGGTCGGTGGCCCGGCGCACTAAGTTGAGGAGGAGGAGGTCATACATTCGTGGATCCATCTTTCTTCTTGCCTTCTGTAACCACCACTGCGATCGCATCATCGTGGCCTTAATTCTTATTGTGCTATTGCATTCTCGTTCCAGTCAATACCGACATGTGCGATCCCTTTGCTTAATTATATGCATCTCTATAACTAGTACTCGATCTGTCAATTTATAAGTTGTGCTTACCTTTTCCATCAACTTCGTGCAACGCGCGGGCATCTTGCTAGAAACACTAGAATATGTCTATATAATCCATATGTGATAGTCCATTTGAAATATCAAAAAAGACAAATATTTAGGCACGGAGGGAGTAATATATTAGGAGTATATCATGCACACAAAGGCAGAGGAGCGGTGAGGCCGAGAGGGGTGAGGGGCACGTCGGGGGGATGAGGATCCCCTAACGCGAACAATCCTACCATTCTGTCACTGACATGTGGGACCCATAAGCGTGGGTCCCACCTGTTAGCGAAGGAAAGGCAGGGCAAGGCAGTGATAGCCACGTCAGAGGATCCATGTCCACGTCGGGGGACGTCGTGCCGTGGGTTGGAGCGGCGTCATGGGAATCGTGTGTGGGTGTGGCAGTGGTAGAAACAAGAAACGTGATGGTCGCCGTGGTTCAACTTCCATGGACAAGCTGTCATGTCTGCTGAGACATGTATATCAAAACTAGAGTGTTTATATTTCAAGCACGTGAACAAGTATTATTCTACTACTTTGGATCCATTGCAACGCCGCATTTCAGGTGGCCCACATGTCATGTACACAAAGGCAGAGGGGCGGTGTGGCCGAGAGGGTTGAGGCGCACATCGGGGGGCGTGGTGACGTGGGTTGGAGAGGCATCGTGGGAATCGTGAGATGAAACGTGATGGTCGCTGTAGTTGAACTTCCATGGACAAGCTGTCATGTCTACGGACACATGCACTGCATACCGATCACTGGAAGGAGTAGCAGAGAAAGCTATATATGCGGATAAATAGTTCCTTATAGTCAAGCGGACCCACGCTACTACTCTGTTCCAAAGACATGCACACCATCGAAATAGTCCATCTATATCAATATACACCAAGAGGGAATAATTTTTTTACAAGAGAGGAAATAGTTCATCCATCCACAATGCCCTCCTGCTGGTGCAACCTTTCTTCTTCTTCTTCTTCTTCTTCTTCTTCTTCTTCTTCTTCTTCTTCTTCTTCTTCTTATTCTTCTTCTTGTTCTCATTCTCTGTGGGAGACGGCTTTGCAACAAGCTCTTTGGACCTTGCAGCTATCTCGAAACTCACATGGGCATCGAGGGCAGCATATTTTATCCGCTCGTACGTCAAGGGATAATTCTCCCATCCAGACGACCTTAATGCCACCGTCTTGTCACCCTTCTGAAGATTTGTACCGAGCACAAAATTTGCTACGTCGAATAGGGATGGTGTCTGTTTATCACAAACTTCTACAGGAATTTTGATTCTGGTTTGTAGGTCAGCGATGCTTTTCAAATCAAGGTTGTACGGCTCCAGCTTCTGTTTGTCCCCTTCGATGGCTGCCCCACAGAAGTATACGTCCTCCCGAGACAAGAAATCGTGAAGCTCACCTGGTATGGAGGGTGAGTGTATGATGTGGTACACCAAAACATCATATTCGAGGCACAGCTGAAGGACGGTGGCGCGCTGGATCTTTCCAGGGGCACGCTTCGTGTACTCTACGTCGAGACCGATGACCCTCGTCTCTACCTTTTCGAGGGAGTTGGATACATTGTTGATCCACTGCTGAACAACCCTTGGGTGGACGGTGACGGTGGCAACTATGCGCATCGAGCCTTCGATGAGGACATGTTGGACGCTAAAAACCTGCATCTCGATCTCTTTCGCCATTTGGACACAACATTCTCTGGTTAAGGAATACTCCCTCCGTTTAGGTGAGTATAAGTCACCTCATGAAAATCAGGTTTTCCCAAAACCTTTAGGCGTGGAGCATTAACTTCCTACTCGATCCCCTCCCAGCCTCGTTAGCCAGTGTTCTCTTCCTCTGCTATCGCGTTCTACCTTTCCATTTTTCCTCTTCTCAAGTGTGGAATGATCTGCATGCCGTCCATGATGCACCAGAACGACCACTGCATGCATTGCGGCAGAGCGTTGATTGGGCATGCACGAGAATTTGGTTCTGCTTGCAATATGGATGATACCTGAACAATGAAGTGAACAGGCATGCTAGCACGGGTGACCTATTTACGCTATACAATACTGGAGTACTCATGTACCTGCTACTAGTAGTAGTAGTAGTAGTAGTAGTAGTAGTACAACTGTGGTACACTTGATGGTCAAAATACTATTCATCTGGTCCTCACAGTGAAGCGACAACACCCTGCGCCTGACACTAGTCCAGGCGGCGTGTTCGGGTTACCAAAGTCAGCCTCACCCTGTGCACAGTGCAGTCTGTCACCGCCGTTGTACAGCACATTGGCGCCTCGCCTCGTCTCCCTCTCCGCTCCCATAGCACCACTCCATCTCCATCTCCTTCTCCGTCTCCATCTCACTGTGCCCCCGTGTACCGTCGCCTCACTCGCCTCCCCAGTACCACTATTCCCTCGCTAGCCGCTCCAGCACCGACATCCGTCTCCACCGTAAATCAAGCCCCCTTCCAAACTCCACCATGGCCGAACACGAACCGCGCAGCATCCATATGAGCCGCGATTGGAGCAATCTCCCTAGTGACATCCTCGACCTCTGTTGTTTGTGTATGGATATGTTGAGCACCCTGCGGCTGGCTGCATGCTCGAGGGACATGCACACGGCCATCGTCGAAGCGAGGCCTGAGCTTTTCAAGACACCCTGCTTGCTGCTATCTGGTCTTGCGAGATTCGCTCACCATGATACGGAGGCGTGCATGATGCCCCTCGACTTCAATCCGATCTCCATTAGCCGAAACTTGTTTGCAGGTATGTAGTGGGTCTCCGTACATCATTTCCCTCGACATTGATCCGATCACCATCGCCCGAAACTTCTTGGCAGGTATGTACTGGGTCGGCATGAACTCCCACTGGATGGCTGCCTTCAGAGAAGACGGTAAAAAGTTGGTGCTCGTGAACTTCCAGACCTCCCATGAGATTACCCTTCCTCCGTTGGATTATATAGAGTATTACCATCACGGTCCAAGTCATCTAGATTACTATGTCAGTTGGACGGACCTTGTTTTGCAGAAGATTGTAATCTGCCAAGTGCCCACACGACATGCGAATTACGCAGACTTCAAGCTAATTGCCTTGTTCGACCGCGGACTCGCCTATCTTTACGCCGGTGCCTTATTTAGCTGGAGACAACTCGGCTCGCAGTGGATCATCGTCAAAGCTGATACACACTTCTGTGATGCTATTGAACACAATGGCATAATCTACGTGATCGACAAAGCAGATGACACCATGTATTGCTGGGACAGCGCGTGTAAGTTGTTTCCTCTCATGTTAATTTCCTCATTTTCATGACTTAGAAACATGCACCACACTGTTGGTTTCATCTAACCATACATTAGGGAAGTAATTGTGCATATGGAGAACTCTATATTTGGAAGTAGTGAAATCCTGCAATGCTTACCATGTGTACATACCTATATTCGCCCTTCAGCAATCAATGGCTAGAATAATATCCTCACAAATTTTTTTCCCACAGAACACGAGTATATAACAATGCATGGTCTGTTAGTTACCTTGAAGAATTTGTTTGTGAGGACAGAACATGATTACATAACATGCATGACATGGTAGTTTCCTGTGAAGAATCGATTGCGAGATAACATGAGTATAACCATGCATGGCACTTCTATATTTCCGAACCCAGTATACATTTCCCTGTATTTTCCTCCCAGTTCCAACAGGGACATATCAATGTTGTTTCTTGCATTATCCTACTCATACTCTGAACAATGCTGATCTTACATTAACAATGCCTGTCCTTTTTGATATGATGCAGTGTCCCTATAGTTACTGCCCTTTGTAATCACACCACCTTTGCCAAAAACAGGGAAGCACAACTAGTTCCTCGCTCGATCAGATGACGGCAAAAGACCGATGATCATTCGGACACATGAGCCGGAAAAGTTATATTGCAAAAACCCCACTGTATACAAGCACCGTGTAATATGTGAGTATCCGGACAGTGGCTCTTACGTCTATGAGCAGGATACCGGCTTGTTGGGGCCTTTAGGATTTTTTAGTTGGAGGCGGGTGTCGGTGTCAAAACCGGCAGATCTCGGGTAGGGGGTCCCGAACTGTGCGTCTAGGCCGGATGGTAACAGGAGGCAGGGGACACGAAGTTTTACCCAGGTTCGGGCCCTATCGATGGAGGTAAAACCCTATGTCCTGCTTGATTAATATTGATGATATGGGTAGTACAAGAGTAGATCTACCACGAGATCAGAGAGGCTAAACCCTAGAAGCTAGCCTATGGTATGATTGTTGTTATCTATGTTGTCCTACGGACTAAAACCCTCCGGTTTATATAGACACCGGAGAGGGCTAGGGTTACACAAAGTCGGTTACAATGGTAGGAGATCTGTATATCCGTATCGCCAAGCTTGCCTTCCACGCCAAGGAAAGTCCCTTCCGGACACGGGACGAAGTCTTCAATCTTGTATCTTCATAGTCCAGGAGTCCGGCTGAAGGTATATAGTCCGGCCATCCGGACACCCCCTAATCCAGGACTCCCTCAGTAGCCCCTGAACCAGGCTTCAATGACGACATGTCCGGCGCGCAGATTGTCTTCGGCAATATAAGGCGGGTTCCTCCTCCAAGTACTTCATAGAAGATTTTGAACACAAGGATAGTGTCCGGCTCTGCAAAATAAGTTTCCACATATTGCCATAGAGAGAATAATATTTACACAAATCTAAGCTGCTGACGTATTCCATAGTGTGACACACCATGGCCAAGCCTTTATCCGAGTCGTTTCTTTATCCCACCTCAGCGCGTCATGCGAGGCGGTTTCCTTGGCACGTCTTGTCAAAGTAGAGATCGTGTCCCCTTATTCCGGGATTCTCATCAATACGGGCATGGGTAACCCAACCGCTTTTAGGACTCCCAGATTATAGGCAAGTCCAAACGGACACGGAGAGGATGCTTGATATTCACCCTCTTTATAAAGGGTCAAGGCTTTTATTTTTCCCTCCCGTGCTCAATAGAATCCTTCCCCCACCTCAAGCTCAAGCGCCAAAAGTTCAAGTCAGGTGCTCCGAACCTTCAGTCATGTTCGAAACTAGCCTTCAAGGCCGATGGGTGCCTTCCTCCGTCACGGAAGAAGACATCAAAAAGTTGAGGGGGCCAGATATCTGACCGCCGAGATTCCGCATCGGCTGCCTGCCCGAGGGCAGGCCGTCCCCTCCCCTGAACCCAATGAGATCGTCGTGTTTGTCTCTCACTTCCTCCGAGGTCTAGGCCTTGCTCTGGATCCTTTCGTCAGGGGCTTGATGTTTTATTACGGGCTAGATTTCCATGATCTAGCTCCGGACTCCTTTCTTCATATCACGACATTTATTGTTGTGTGTGAGGCCTTCCTCCGGGTTACCCCTCACTTTGGCCTGTGGCTCAAGACCTTTGAAGTAAAGCCGAAGATGATCGAGTGGCAACATGCGGCGTGTGGAGGTGCCTCAATACGCAAGATGACGGGAGCTCCATGGCCCAAAGGTTCCATTCCAGAGGTGTCTGAATTGTGGCAACAAGAGTGGTTCTACATCATGGCTCCTAGAAGTGCCAAGTGGGCGGCCGCCCCTGTTTTCCGCCCGAGCCCTCCACCACAACTGATGTCATGGATTAGCAGAGGATTGAGCTGGGGTCCAGCCAAGGACGTGCCTATACTGCAAAGCCGCATTCAAGATCTCTTCAATGGAGATTTCAGTTTGGTTGCGGTAACACAAGTTATGCTGGTTTGTCAAGTCCAGCCTTGCAAACGCCGGCCCCTTCGCTTGTGAGAGTTCAATCCCGAGGGACCGCGTGCCATTCAAAATTTCCTCGGCCTGACGCACGAGGAGATGTACAAGTCATTCTTCGGACCTCGGGTAGAGTGTCCGGAAATCACCGAGGATGTGGGCCTGAGCAGTACCCGCACCGCCGAACAGGTAAGAAATCTTCCGATTGAACATACTGTCTCTCATATGTTACGAAGTTATTTCTGAGAGTTTGCTTTTTGATCAGCACTGGTTAACAAAGGCAAAGTTGATTCGGTGTTCGCCCCCCCCCCCCCCTGAGGGTTTGGAAAATCCGGTACTGGAAAAGATGCTCCAGATCGCACCTTGCCCGGAGCCCTTGAAGGAAGATACTATGGAGGATAACAAGGGCGGACGCGGGCCCCCAATGCTGCCCATTCTAACCGAGGGAGTGAGTGTCTTCATGAAGGAAGACGACCGGAAGAGGAAAAGGACCGCGCCCGGGGATTCGGAAGCCGAAGCTTCCAAACGGGAGAAGAAGTCTCCCACAAAGGGTCCTACCTTGGGGGTGCTGTTGCCGTACAAAGTCCGCGGGGGGATCAATTATCCCACGAGTCGTAAGTAACCCGGAATACTTTAACAGTACAAATATGCCATCTTTTTCTTCTAAGAAAATAACCACTGCATATATCTTTGCAGTTCGGGACTTAGCCCCTCTCAAATGAGCTCGTCTTCGGGGGATCTTCTTCCAGAGATGATGGAGAGCGAAACGCCTCCTCTGGACTCCTCCGCTCCGAAAGCGGGCGGCCCTAAAGTGTCGTCGCGGAGGGCCTCTCCGAGTCCAGCGAGGCCAGAAGATAATCCTGTCGACCCCCGAAGCTCCCAGTGTCCGGCTCCCGAAGAGAGAAGACAAAAGAGTCCGACACCGTCTAGTGTGCGATCGGATGTTCTGAGGGAGTTGGTGGGGCGAGCTGCCATCTCAGATGAACGCCGTGTGCTAATGAATACGGTGATGGAGAGAATCTCGTCCGCCGAAAGCGGATTGCATAAAGCTTTTATGAGTCTACTGATAGGCTTTGAGGTACGTAAAATAATGTATGATAGTCCTGCACATACTAGGTGTGCCCTGTGTAGATAGTAGCCCCTGAGACTCTGGTCGTAGTCGGAAACGACGACGAACAGAGGATCATATTCCCAGGTAATAACCATACTGCCTTTATGTGCAGGTGATAGAAGCTCCGGTGGCTAGCCGGACTCGCGAGTTTGCCCATTTAGAACGGCAGTTGGATGCGGCAGACGCCGACATCGAGCTTGGTAACAAAAGGCTAGATGAGGCACAGGGTAAGTGTCATTATCTGGTAAACACCACATAGGAAGAGCAGCACGATGCCAATATCTTTAATATGTTGTGACTTGCAGATGGGGCTGCCACTATTGAGGCCTTGCGGGCAGAACTTGCCCGAGCCAAGGAACAATCAAGGTTGGGTAATGCGGCCGCTTTGAAGGCGGACGAAGAGTTGTGAGCCGAGAAGGCCGCGCATGGCAAGAGCCGAGATAAGATGGCCAAGATGGCCATAGAATTAAAAGCCTCCGCCGACCGTTGCCGGGTTCTTGAAAAGGAAGACCATACGAAGGCATCGGACCTTGAGAAGGCTGCTGCGACGGGAAAAGACCTCCGCTCTGCTATGAGGGCAAAGAAGGAGGAGCTGCGGGAAGCCGGGGATATTGTAGCTGGGAAATCCTTTATGTTCCGGAGGAAGCTCGGAGATCCACGATATTCCCCTCTGGATCGGCTGTGGAGTTCGGAGGATGTGTATATGGATTTGGCAGCGAGCGCTGCCGATGCGGCCAAGTACTTCCAGGGTCAGACGGACCGTGAAGTAGACCAGCTGTTTTGGAGACAATTCCATTCTCCCGAGCGTCCGCTTTCATTGTCTGACCAATTAGCCGAATGGGCCGAACTAAATAGGTTGTCCGGACTCTCCATGAGGTTTGTTGTGGATCAGCTATGGCCGGAAAGGTCAAAACCGAACAGCTATTTCAGCTTGGTGCAGCAGTTCCTTGACGTGGTGCCGCGCATTAATGCGATGAAGAGGTCGGCGTGCATAGAGGGCGCACGGATGGCCTTTGCCCGTGTTAAAGCATACTAGGCGGAGATGGATGCTACCACTGTTGCAGCGCGGGATTCGGCCATAGGTCGAAGGGCTGCTGAGCACTACTTTGAAGAAGTTCTTGAGGGTGCTCGTTTGATAGAGACCCAGTGCTCAAAAAATATTATGTTTGAGTGATATGTAATCTCATTGTAAGAGAAATTCTTTTATAGATTTTTATAAGGCTATTTTTATACTTTTGCCTGAAAGTAATATAATGCCTCCTAGGCGGCCGTTTATGTATACATGTGTATAACCTGAAAGATTGCAATCCTCGGCTTCAACCCCCATGCATATAATGCGGAGGTGCTTGCAAAAACATGCGTTCACACTTAACCCAACGTCTTGGTCCTATTAAGGAGGTGATAGCGGAGCGAGCGAGGCAACCAGACTATAATGCTTTAGCACTTTCACTTAGCCATAGGAGTTTGACAATGGGGCTTCTAGATAGCCCCTGGTGGCTCCGCACTCTCCCGATCCCAGGGTGCGTACATGCCTGGCCGGAAAATGGCCCTTTGTTAAGGCAGAGGAATTCTGACATTCCAACAGGTCATTGCTACGTCTCAAGCTAGCGTTGGTTTTCCCCGAAGAGGAGGGGGTGATGCAGCACAGTAGCGTAAGTATTTCCCTCAGTTTTTGAGAACCAAGGTATCAATCCAGTAGGAGGTCATGCGCAAGTCCCTCGTACCTGCATAAAATGGTAGCAACTCACAACCAACGCTTAGGGGTTGTCAATCCCTTCACGGTCACTTATGAGAGTGAGATCTGATAGAGATAATATTTTTGGTATTTTTGGTATAAAGATGCAAAGTGAAAAGTAAAAGCAAAACAAGTAAAATAAAGTAATGGAGATTGATATGATGAGAATAGACCCGGGGGCCATAGGTTTCACTAGTGGCTTCTCTCAAGAGCATAGATATTCTACGGTGGGTGAACAAATTACTATTGAGCAATTGATAGAATTGAGCATAGTTATGAGGTTATCTAGGTATGATCATGTATATAGGCATCACGTCCATGACAAGTAGACCGACTCCTGCCTGCATCTACTACTATTACTCCACTCATCGACCGCTATCCAGCATGCATCTAGAGTATTAAGTTAAAAACAGAGTAACGCCTTAAGCAAGATGACATGATGTAGAGGAATAAATTCATGCAATATGATAAATACCCCATCTTGTTATCCTCGATGGCAACAATACAATACGTGCCTTGCAACTCTTTCTGTCACTGAGTAAGGACACCGCAAGATTGAACCCAAAGCTAAGCACTTCTCCCATTGCAAGAACTACCAATCTAGTTGGCCAAACCAAACGGATAATTCGAAGAGACTTGCAAATATAACTCAATCATACATAAAAGAATTCAGAGAAGATTCAAATATTATTCATAGATAAGTTGGGTCATAAACCCACAATTCATCGGTCTCAACAAACACACCGCAAAAAGAAGATTACATCGAATAGATCTCCATGAGAGAGGGGGAGAACATTGTATTGAGATCCAAAAAGAGAGAAGAAGCCATCTAGCTACTAGCTATGGACCCGAAGGTCTGAAGTAAACTACTCACACTTCATCGGAAGGGCTATGGTGTTGATGTAGAAGCCCTCCGTGATGGATTCCCTCTCCGTCGGAGCTCCGAAACAGGCCCCAAGATGGGATCTCATGGATACAGGAAGTTGCGGCGGTGGAATTAGGTTTTTGGCTCCGTCTCTGGTCTAATGGGGGTACGTAGGTATATATAGGAGGAAGGAGCACGTCGGTGGAGCTCCGAGGGGCCCACGAGGCAGGGGGCACGCCCAGGGTGGCACCCTCCACCCTCATGACCTCCCCGGAAACTTTTTGGAGTAGGGTCCAAGTCTCCTGGATCACGTTCGGTGAGAAGATCACGTTCCCGAAGGTTTCATTCCGTTTGGACTCCGTTTGATATTCTGTTTCCTTGAAATACTGAAATAGGCAAAAAAAAAGCAATTCTGGGCTGGGCCTCCGGTTAATAGGTTGGTCCCACAAATAATATGAAAGTGGAAAATAAAGCCCAATATAGTCCAAAACAGTAGATAAAGTAGCATGGAGCAATCAAAAATTATAGATATGTTGGAGACGTATCAGGCATCCCCAAGCTTAGTTCCTGCTCGTCCTCGAGTAGGTAAATGATAAAAAGAGAATTTTTGATGCAGAGTGATACTTTGGCATAATTTCAATGTAAATCTTCTTAATCATGGTATGAATATTCAGATCCGAAAGGTTCAAGACAAAAGTTCATATTGACATAAAAATGATAATACTTCAAGCATACTAATTAAACAATTATGTCATCTCAAAATAACATGGCCAAAGGAAGTTCATCCCTACAAAATCATATAGTTAGGCTATGCTTCATTTTCGTCACACAAAGATGTTCCCAACTTCTATACCCCCGATGACAAGCCAAGCAATTGTTTCATACTCAAATAATCTCAAACTTTTTCAACCTTCACGCAATACATGAGCGCGAGCCATGGACATAGCACTATGGGTGGTATAGAATATGATGATGGGGATTGTGTGGAGAAGACAAAAAAAGGAGAAAGTCTCACATCAACGAGGCTAATCAATGAGCTATGGAAATGCCCATCAATTGATGTTAATGCAAGGAGTAGGGATTGCCATGCAACGGATGCACTAGAGCTAAGAATGCTCAACAAAAGAAAACTAGTGGGTGTGCATCCAACTTGCTTGCTCATGAAGACCTAGGGCATTTTGAGGAAGCCCATCGTTGGAATATACAAGCCAAGTTCTATAATGAAAAATTCCCACTAGTATGAACAAGACAACTTATGAGACTCACTATATGAAATCATGGTGCTACTTTGAAGCACAATATATGAGACTCACTACATGAAGAACAAGGTGCTACTTTGAAGCACAAGTGTGGAAAAAGAGATAGTAGCATTGCCCTTTTTATTTTCTCTCTTTTTTTGGGCCTTTCTTTTTTTTATTTTTGGCCTTTCTCTTTTTTTTTGATTGGGGAATGCTCTAATAATGATGATCATCACACTTCTATTGATTACAACATAATGATTACAACTCGATACTAGAACAAGATATGACTCTATATGAATGCCTCCGGCGGTGTACCGGGATGGTGCAATGAATCAAGAGTGACATATATGAAAAATAATGCATGGTGGTTTTGCCACAAATACGATGTCAACTAAAAGATCATGCAATGGCAATATGACAAAAGTAAAGCATGTCATGATGATGATGATGATGATGATGGAAGTTGCATGGCAATATATCTCAGAATGGCTATGGAAATGCCATGATAGGTAGGTATGGTGGCTGTTTTGAGGAAGATATAGGGAGGTTTATGTGTGAAAGAGCGTATCATATCACGGGGTTTGGATGCACCGGCGAATTTTGCACCAACTCTCAATGTGAGAAAGGGCAATGCACGGTACCGAAGAGGCTAGCAAATGGCGGACAGGTAAAAGTGTGTATAATCCATGGACTCAATATTAGTCAAAAGAACTCATATACTTATTGCAAAAATTTAGAAGTCATCAAAAATCAAGTACTATGCGCATGCTCCTAGGGGGATAGATTGGTAGGAAAAGACCATCGCTCGTCCCCGACCGCCACTCATAAGGATGCACAAGCCAGGTACACTTCATGCTTCAAATTTGTTACACAACTTTAACCATACGTGCATGCTACGGGACTTGCTAACTTCAACACAAGTATTTCTCAAATTCACAACTACTCAACTAGCAAGACTATGATATTATCACCTCCATATCTCAAAACAATTATCAAGCATCAAACTTATCTTAGTATTCAACCCACTAAAAAGAAAGTTTCACATATCTTGAATACCAAGTATATTAACATTAAGCAAATTACCATGCTATTAACGACTCTCAAAATAATCTAAGTGAAGCATGAGAGATCAAGTTTCTTTAAAACAAACCACCACCGTGCTCTAAAAGATCTAAGTGAAGCACTAGAGCAAAAATTATCACGCTCAAAAAGATATAAGTGAAGCACATAGAGTAAACTATATCAAGCTCAAAAGATATAAGTGAAGCACATAGAGTATTCTAACAAGTTTCAATTCATACATGGCTCTCTCAAAAGGTGTGTACAGCAAGGATGATTGTGGTAGACTAACAAGCAAAGACACAAATAATACAAGACGCTCCAAGCAAAACACATATCATGTGGTGAATAAAAATATAGCTCCAAGTAAATTACCGATGGAAGTGGACGAAAGAGGGGATGCCTTCCGGGGCATCCCCAAGCTTTGACTTTTTGGTGTCCTTGGATTATCTTGGGGGTTCCATGGGCATCCCCAAGCTTAAGCTCTTGCCACTCCTTGTTCCATAATCCATCAAAAGAATTCACCCAAAACTTGAAAACTTCACAACACAAAACTCAATACAAATCTCGTGAGCTCCGTTAGAGAAAGAAAACAAAAGACTACTTTAAGGTACTGTAGTGAACTTGTTCTTTATTTGTATTGGTGTTAAACCTACTGTATTCCAACTTCTCTATGGTTTATAAACTATTTTACTAGCCATAGATTCATCAAAATAAGCAAACAACACACGCAAAACAGAATCTGTCAAAAATAGAACAGTCTGTAGTAATCTGTTACTAACGCAAACTTCTGGAACCCAAAAAATTCTACAAAAATTAGACGACCTGGGCAGAAATCAGAATCACTATTTTATCACGTTCTGGTGATTTTTGACAATTCGGGCACTGAGCGCAAAGATTCTGGAAATTACAGCAAGATCGAATAACTAACTTCCAAGAAGATCTAATAGGTTTAACTTGGCACAAACACTAATTAAAAGATAAAACCACATCTAAACAGAATCTAGATGGATTATTTATTCCTAAACAAAACCAAAAACAAAAAAACACAAAATAAAATTGGGTTGCCTCCCAACAAGCGCTATCGTTTAACGCCCCTAGCTAGGCATAAAAGCAAGGATAGATCTAGGTATTGCCATCTTTGGTAGGCAATCCATAAGTGGCTCTCATGATATATTCATATGGTAATTTTATTTTCTTTCTAGGAAAGTGTTCCATGCCCTTCTTTAAGGGAAATTGGAATTTAATATTCCCTTCCTTCATATCAATAATTGCACCAATCGTTCTAAGGAAAGGTCTACCAAGAATAATAGGACATGAAGGATTGCAATCTATATCAAGAATGATAAAAATCTACGGGCACATAATTCCTATATGCAACAATAAGAACATCATTAATTCTTCCCATAGGCTTTTTAATAGTGGAATCCGCAAGATGCAAGTTTAGAGAGCAATCATCAAAGTCACGGAAATCTAGCAAATCACACAAAGCTTTGGGGATAGTAGAGACACTAGCACCCAAATCACACAAAGCATGAAACTCATAATTTTTAATTTTAATCTTAATTGTAGGTTCCCACTCATCATGGAGTTTTCTAGGGATAGAAACTTTCAACTCAAGCTTTTCTTCATAAGATTGCATTAAGGTGTCAACAATGTGTTCGGTAAAGGCCTTATTTCGACTATAAGCATGAGGAGAATTTAACACGGATTGCAACAAGGAAATACAGTCAATTAAAGAGCAATTTTCATAGTTAAATTCCTTGAGATCCAAAATAGTGGGTTTAGAAATATCTAGATTTTTATTTCTTTCAATCCCTTTTTTTATCAATTTCATCATCAGGATCTAAAAACTCAGAATTCTTAGAACGCCTTCTAGGTAAGGGAAGATCATAATTAGATTCATCAAGATTCATATTGCAAAACAAAGATTTAATAGGGGACACATCAATAACTTTCAGATCTTCATCTTGATTTTCATAGGATTTAGAAGAACACGCTTTAATAAAGGCATCTTTGTAAGCACGCATCCTAGCGGTTCTTTCTTTGCACTCATCAATGGAAATTCTCATGGCTTTGAGAGACTCATTGATATCATGCTTAGGAGGAATAGATCTAAGCTTTAAAGAATCAACCTCAAGAGAAATTCTATCAACGTTCCTAGCCAAATCATCAACTTTAAGCAATTTCTCTTCAAGCAAAGCATTGAAATTCTTTTGCGAATTCATAAATTCTTTAACACTACTCTCAAATTCAGAGGGCATCTTATTAAAATTTCCATAAGAGTTGTTGTAGGAATTTCCATAATTATTAGAAGGATTACTAGGATAAGGCCTAGAATTAAAATTCCGTCTATACGCGTTGTTACCAAAACTATTCCTACCAACAAAATTCACATCCGTAGATTCATTATTATTCTCAAGCAAAGTAGATAAAGGCACATTATTGGGATCAGAAGAAACACTCTTAACAAATAAATTCCTAAGTTCAACCATCTTTTCACTCAAAACATTGATTTCTTCTATAGCATGCACTTTTTTATTAGTAGATCTTTCAGTATGCCATTGAGAATAATTGACCATAATATTATCTAGGAGTTTAGTAGCATATCCTAAAGTGATTTCCATAAAAGTGCCTTCCACGGCCGAATCTAAAAGATTTCTAGAAGCAAAATTCAATCCAGCATAAAAAATTTGTATAATCATCCATGAGTTCAACCATGAGTAGGACAATTACGTAGCATTAATTTCATTCTCTCCCAAGCTTGTGCAAAATGTTCATGATCAAGTTCCTTAAAATTTATCATTCCTAAGAGAGATAATCTTAGCGGGAGGAAAATACTTAGAGATAAAAGCATCTTTGCACTTGTTCCAAGAATCAATACTATTTTTAGGCAAAGATGAAAATCACGCTTTAGCAAGATCTCTAAGCGAAAAAGGAAATAGCTTCAATTTAACGACATCATTATCGACATCCTTTTTCTTTTGCATATCACATAAATCAACAAAGCCATTTAGATGAGTAGCGGCATCTTCACTAGGAAGGCCGGCGAATTGATCTTTCATAACAAGATTCAACAAAGCAGTATTGATTTCACAAGATTCAGTATTGGCAAGAGGAGCAATCGGAGTGCTAAGGAAATCATTGTTATTGGTATTGGTGAAGTCACACAATTTGGTAGCATCTTGGGCCATCACGACAAGCAAGCAAACTAACACACCAGCAAACAAAAGGCAAAGGGAAAGAGAGGGCGAATAAAACAGCAAGGGTGAAGTGGGGGAGAGGAAAAAGAGAGGCAAATGGCAAATAATGTAATGCGAGAGAGAGAGATTGTGATGGGTACTTGGTATGTTGACTTTTGCGTAGGCTTCCCCGGCAACGGCGCCAGAAATGGCTCATTGACGGGAGAGTAAATCTTGACTTGACTTGGCGTAGGCCTCCCCGGCAACGGCGCCAGAAATCCTTCTTGCTACGTCTCGATCTAGCGTTGGTTTTCCCTGAAGAGGAGCGGGTGATGCAGCACAGTAGCGTAAGTATTTCCCTCAGTTTTTGAGAACCAAGGTATCAATCCAGTAGGAGGTCACGCGCAAGTCCCTCGTACCTGCACAAAACGGTAGCAACTCGCAACCAACGCTTAGGGGTTGTCAATCCCTTCACGGTCACTTACGAGAGTGAGATCTAATAGAGATAATATTTTTGGTATTTTTGGTATAAAGATGCAAAGTGAAAAGTAAAAGCAAAACAAGTAAAATAAAGTAATGGAGATTGATATGATGAGAATAGACCCGGGGGCCATAGGTTTCACTAGTGGCTTCTCTCAAGAGCATAGATATTCTACGGTGGGTGAACAAATTACTGTTGAGCAATTGATAGAATTGAGCATAGTGTGAGGTTATCTAGGTATGATCATGTATATAGGCATCACGTCCGTGACAAGTAGACCGACTCCTGCCTGCATCTACTACTATTACTCCACTCATCGACCGCTATCCAGCATGCATCTAGAGTATTAAGTTAAAAACAGAGTAACGCCTTAAGCAAGATGACATGATGTAGAGGAATAAATTCATGCAATATGATAAATACCCCATCTTGTTATCCTCGATGGCAACAATATAATACGTGCCTTGCAACTCTTTCTGTCACTGAGTAAGGACACCGCAAGATTGAACCCAAAGCTAAGCACTTCTCCCATTGCAAGAACTACCAATCTAGTTGGCCAAACCAAACGGATAATTCGAAGAGACTTGCAAAGATAACTCAATCATACATAAAAGAATTCAGAGAAGATTCAAATATTATTCAAAGATAAGTTGGATCATAAACCAACAATTCATCGGTCTCAGCAAACACACCGCAAAAAAAAGATTACATCAAATAGATCTCCACGGGAGAGGGGGAGAACATTGTATCAAGATCCAAAAAGAGAGAAGAAGCCATCTAGCTACTAGCTATGGACCCGAAGGGCTATGGTGTTGATGTAGAAGCCCTTCGTGATGGATGCCCTCTCCGGTGGAGCTCCGGAACAGGCCCCAAGATGAGATCTCGTGGATACAGGAAGTTGCGGCGGTGGAATTAGGTTTTTGGCTCCGTCTCTGGTCTAATGAGGGTACGTAGGTATATATAGGAGGAAGAAGCACGTCGGTGGAGCTCTGAGGGGCCCACGAGGCAGGGGGGCGCGCCCAGGGGGGCGCCCTCCACCCTCGTGACCTCCCTAGAAACTTCTTGGAGTAGGGTCCAAGTCTCCTGGATCACGTTCGGTGAGAAGATCACATTCCCGAAGGTTTCATTCCGTTTGGACTCCGTTTGATATTCTGTTTCCTCGAAATACTGAAATAGGCAAAAAAAGCAATTCTGGGCTGTGCCTCCGGTTAATAGGTTAGTCCCAAAAATAATATAAAAGTGGAAAATAAAGCCCAATATAGTCCAAAACAGTAGATAAAGTAGCATGGAGCAATCAAAAATTATAGATACGTTGGAGACGTATCAGTCATCGAGTAGTTAACCAGTCTCACGCTATATCATGACAGTCAGTTTTCGGCTTTCTCTACTGAGGTGCTCATCCGGATGAACCAGGGCACAATCGCAGTAGTTCTCCTGGTGCTACCTTAGCCGGTAAAGCGAAACGTAAGGCACCAAAACACAGGAGCCGGGCAAACCCAACATTTGACCAAAGACAATGATTCGGAGCTAATGCATATAAGGCAAAACTCACGGCGCCGAACACTCCCTAAGGTATTTGGTCTTTGTGGTATAAACCGAGCCTAAGTAATGGCCTTTGTAAGAAGCCCCTTGTGTCCAGGTACGTGCATTGTTCTGGCATGGCCACATGCCAAGACGTCAGCATCCTTCTCGGCGGTGGATGTGTATCAACAAGAGACGGTAAAAAAGGTTTACGCAGGGTCTTAATCTGAAAAGAATCCTTGTAGCGGTCCCTGCTGCACGTCTGCGCCTGTGTCTCCGTTGTGCCGTATCCTGGACGGGTGTAGCACGATGATCGTCTGTAAAAGAGAGGAATTTGGGTGAAAAAGGTTGTTGTGCAAAAAGATAGTTTTTTAAAGAAACCATGTATAATTCAAGATGAGAAGAAATTGCCACTTGTTTGCGCGCGTTGATCCCCTTGTATTGACAAATAGGGATGTGACCATTTATTCGGTGTAAGTAGCGGCGCCGGACTCGATTAATTGTGTTTGAGGTCTTGACGACCTATTGGATGCTTTCGCTAGTCCGGGCGCCTTTAGTGTGCGGCTGCCAAGGCAGCCTCACTCTCTTCGGCGCGCAGAGATCGCTTGATATTTCTGTGCACTGAAATGATGCCACGTGGACCGGGCATCTTGAGTGTGAGGGAGGCGTAGTGTGGTATTGCATTAAAGCGAGCGAAAGCTTCGCGTCCGAGCAGTGCTTGATAGCCACTTTGAAATGGAGCGATGTGGAAGGTTAAATGCTCGCGACAGAAGTTATCGGGGAAGCCGAATATAACTTGTAGTAGGAGGGAGCCCGTACAATGAGCCCCTGGGCCTGGCGTTACTCCTTTAAAGGTAGTATTGCTATGGCGAATTTGTGTTGGGTCCAACCCCATCCTGTAGATTGTATCCTGATATATTAGGTTTAGGTTGTTGCCGCCGTCCATCAAGACTCGTGTGAAGTGATATCCGCCAATTACTGGGTCTAATACTAGGGCAGCCCATCCTGCGTGTCGGATACTTGCTGAGTAATCGTGATGGTCGAAAGTGATCGGTTGAGACGACCAGTAGCAGGACTTCGCGGTGACAGGCACTTGGGTATATTTTCCTGGGAGTGCCACATTGTTTTTTCCCTTGATCACGTGTAACACGTTTACTGTTTTGACTTCTGGTGGAAATTTCTTTTGTTCCCCCGTGTCTTGCTTGGGAGGCTCGTCCTCGTCTTCACTTGGTGTATCCTCCCCCTTGTGTACGCGTTGAGCTTGCCGGACTGCTTGAAGACCCAACATTCTCTATGGGTATGATTAGCAGGTTTACCAGGGGTACTATGGATCTGACATACTTGGTCCAGAATTTTGTTGAGGCTGGACAGTTCATCCCTGGTGCCTTTAGTGGGCGGCTTTTGACCTTGCCGAGAGCTGTTGAATCCGGCATTTACTGCCGTGCCCTTTGTGCTGTCTTCTTTATTCCGGCGTTTGTTATTGCTGTTGCGCCGTGATTTCCCATTTTCATATCTAACTTCAGATGTACTGGGGTCGCTGGTGCTGCATCTGGCTAGCCAGCTGTCCTCACCCGCGCAAAAGTGGGTCATGAGGTTTGTTAATGCAGCCATCATTCTCGACATATTTTGGCCGAGGTGTCTGGCGAGCCATTCATCACGGACGCTAAGCTTGAAAGCTGCCAAGGCTTCGGCGTCCGAACAGTCGACAATTTGGTTCTTTTTAGTAAGAAACCTGTTCCAAAGCGTTCGGGCTGACTCTCCGGGTTGTTGAGTTATATAACTCAAATCGTCCGCATCCGGAGGTCGGACATAAGTCCCTTGAAAATTTGCCCGAAAGGCGTCTTCAAGCTCTTCCCAACTTCCAATGGAGCTTTCGGGGAGGCCTTTAAGCCAGTGACGAGCTGGCCCTTTGAGCTTGAGGGGTAAGTACTTGATGGCGTGGAGATCATCTCCTCGATCCATATGGATATGAAGGATGTAGTGCTCAATCCAGACCCCCGGGTCTGTTGTTCCGTCGTATGTCTCTATGTTTACGGGTTTGAATCCCTCTGGACATTCATGGTCCAGCACCTCATCGGTGAAACATAGGGGGTGTGCGGCACCCCTGTATCTAGGTGTATCGTGTTGTTCGGATGTCTGTTGTGTTGCATTGTATGCTGAGGCGCGCTTGCGTGGTCCATAGATGGATCTTGTTGCGCCGTCCTTTGGGTGCGAACCCTCGCATGGGTCGCGTGTTGTATTGTGAGTGGCGTTGTATGCCGCTCTGTGTTGATAGAGGGGTCGTCTATCCGACCAGGTGGCTGCTCTGATATTTGGTTGTGGGGGGTCTAAGGCCTCCTCATCGAATTCAGGTAGCAGCTTCCGCTTTGGGTAGCTCTTGGAGGGGCGATTGTCGCCGTACATCGCTGTTGTGTTGAGTATTTTACTCCATCTGATTTGGAGTGTGTCTTGTGCAGCCTTGAGCCTTTGCTTCTGCTTTTTCAGACTCCTCGCGGTGGCAACAAGCCTTTTACGGGCATTTTGCTGCTCCGGGTGCTTGTCCGGCGTTATGTCGTCCGGACCATTATCCTTAATAGAATTTGTTTGTTCGGTTTGATTATCTGGATTGTCGTTGTCCGGCAGCGGTTCGCCCTGCTCCAGCGCTGGGTTTGTGTGATCGCTATTTCTATCAAGGCGGGATTTGGGGCGGCGCTTGCGTCGCCGCTTTGACTGTTTTTTGAGGGAACAAGCCTTCGGTGCGTCCTTCCGCTCTCCATCATCATCTTTTGGTGCGTCCACCATGTATACGTCATGTGACAAGGTGGTGTTCCAGGGCCCAATAGGCGCTGGTTCTTCATCGTCTCCTTCGTTAGCGTCCATACCGTCGATGACTTCGGAGTCGAAGTCGAGCATGTCGGTTAAATCGTCGACAGTGGCTACAAAGTGGGTGGTGGGTGGGCTTTGAATTTCTTCATCGTCCGTATCCCAACCTTGCTGACCGTGGTCCGGCCAGGGCTCTCCTGATAAAGAGAGAGACTTTAGTGTATTCAAAATATCGCCGAAAGGCGAGTGCTGAAAGATGTCCGCGACAGTGAACTCCATGATTGGCGCCCAATCGGATTTGATTGGCAGGGGCGCGAAGGGTTCGGAGTTCGGAGAGGAGTCCGGCTCCTTGGAGTCATGAGTCTCGCGGAGTGCGGGGCTGGTGTTCGGCTCGATCGCCATTGGGATTGTAGCCCCCGAGGTGGTGTCCAACCACCCATCCTCGATCGGCGCAGTTGGCTCCGAATTAAAGGTCGAAGCCGATGTGGGTGCGGCCTCCAGGGCACTGTTCGGCGGCAGAGCTAGATCATACTCGTCGTGACAGAGCGGTGCGCTCGGCAGTGGCTCGAATCCGTCGAAGATCAAGTCCCCGCGGATGTCAGCCGTGTAGTTTAAACTTCCAAATCTGACCTGACGGCCAGGGGCGTAGCTTTCGATCTACTCTAGATGGCCAAGTGAATTGGCCCGCAGTGCGAAACCGCCAAAGATGAAGATCTGTCCGGGGAGGAAGGTCTCACCCTGGACTGCATCGCTATTGATTATCGTAGGAGCCATCGAGCCTGACGGCGACGACACAGAGGAACTCTCAATGAAAGCACCAATGTCGGTGTCAAAACCGACGGATCTCGGGTAGGGGGTCCCGAACTGTGCGTCTAGGCCGGATGGTAACAGGAGGCAAGGGACACGAAGTTTTACCCAGGTTCGGGCCCTCTCAATGGAGGTAAAACCCTACGTTCTGCTTGATTAATATTGATGATATGGGTAGTACAAGAGTAGATCTACCACGAGATCAGAGAGGATAAACCCTAGAAGCTAGCCTATGGTATGGTTGTTGTTGTCTACGTTGTCCTACGGACTAAAACCCTCCGGTTTATATAGACACCGGAGAGGGCTAGGGTTACACAAAGTCGGTTACAATGGTAGGGGATCTGTATATCCACATCGCCAAGCTTGCCTTCCACGCCAAGGAAAGTCCCTTCCGGACACGGGACGAAGTCTTCAATCTTGTATCTTCATAGTCCAGGAGTCCGGCTGAAGGTATAGTCCGGACATCCGGACACCCCCTAATCCAGGACTCCCTCAGCGGGTAAACAGCCTTGGTTCACACTCTCTGTTTCTCGGACACAATTATCTGATTAACCAGGAGATCACCGTGGGCAAGGACCTTGATGGCAGAGAGGCTCTGTTTGCTATGGAAAACTGTGTCTACACGGCGAGCCCTAGGAGTTCGGGAGCAAACTCCCCTGATTTTCAACGATACAACCTGCAGCCAAAAAATGTGAGAATGACAAAGGCATCCGGATTAACTTTGATCCTTGGATGTCTCAATTACGACAGGCAGTGATGTGGTTCGAACCTTCAGGTTGATAGGTAATTGGGTTGTTGCATCGAAAGGGTGGAGTACTGGTGTCTCCGGATCACTGGTCGCTGAAGCGGGGCTGCAAATTATGATGGTGTTGGATCATCTCTTCGAATGACTTTGTTGTCTTTGCTGCTGGTTCTGGATGGGTAGTTCTTTCTTTTGTTATGCATATTCCTTGTCATTTGGTCATCCTCGTCTATGTCACTCTTACTATGTAATAGTTGCTTCTGTTTAGAATGCCATTCTCGTCTGGATCACGAGAGTCTGAGCGCTGCAGATGGGTGCGTTTTGGTGGTGTAGCAAGACTTCTTATGAACTATCATGTCTTGCTGTTTATATCAGTAGTAGTCACTAGTCAGTGTTTGAATGTTGTATATATCGTTGTTTCGAACTGTTTATTGTCTCGAACTACTGGTGGGCTAAATGAGGGCATCACCATTCTCCAGTGTTGAGAGTATATCTCCTTTTTTCAAGTTATATAATTTGAGCTTGGTGTCTTTTTGATGATGTACACTTGTTTGGGCTAGTGAGGTGTCGTTGAATATGGGCCGAGTAGTAACGCAATGCCAAACAGGTCAATTATGACTCTCAGGCCGGGCTCTCAAAAGATCCTGAAAAAAAGGTCAGGCTCTCCAAAAAAGAAAGAATAAGGAATCTTAGGCCGACATGTGGGCGCCACCAGTGTTTTCGTGCGCTTGGGCGCCGAGAGCATATTGGCGCGTGCTCGAGATTCATGCTACCTTTTCATCCCCAGTCTCCCATCCCTCCCCCACCTCTGGAATCTCGATTCCTACTCCAGTTCCCCCAAATCCCCCTCATGTACTCCCTGTACTCAAGCGCACTATCATGTCGCCGGTCAACGCGGATCTCTGAGCCGGAGATCCTGAGGTCCGTCCTGCCTTCGGTCGCTGCGTGTTGTCGCTCAATAGTGGCATGGCGGCGCTTGACGACCAGTTTGCCGGCAAAGTGCTGATGGTAACCATCAATGGCGACCGGTCTCCCATCTCGCCGGATGACCTTGTCAAAGCTCTTGGCATTGCACACGGCATCCAAATAAGTGACTTGCTCGTCGAAGTTTGTCCGCCACCGGCTGATTTCTTCGTAAGGTTCCGGACAACTTTCGACTGCAGTCGTGTGTTCGAATATTCCTGGCGTTTGTTCTGCGATGGCGCGCTGGTGAGCTTTGATCGGTGGCACCCAGGATGGGGCTCGGTGCCCTCTGAGCTTGAGTTTTTAACAAAGCTTACCTTCCACGGCATGCCTCGACGTGCTTCGAACAGCGAGTCCATGAACGAGCTTATCAACGACCTTGGAGGTGAGCTCGTAAGTATGTTTGTTCCTCCAGACAGCTGGGCTCTGATGGTTATGGCATGGATGAAGAAGCCGTCCACCATACCGAAGGTGATTGGTGTTGAGATACCGGGGCAGGAACCAGGGTTGTACTATTCGTCGCCACCAAAGCCGTCGTAGACCACGTTAGGGATGTACCTGTATCGAGTGTTCGTGCATGCCGAAGAAGTGGTCAATCCATCAATCGAAGTCCTGCCGCTGCCGCTGGTGCCGGGGTCCTTCGACGACGTCCATTACAGGAGTCAACGTCAGACTTTCCCCATGTTGCTCAGAACGATGGATGGCACAGGGCCTACTCCATCGTGTGGCGGAGGCCACTGCTTCTTTGGGAGAAGATGCAGGGCTGGCTGCCTGGATGTGCTCTAATTTGAGGTAACAACGGAATCTTGTCAGATACTAGTTAAATCCGAGCTTGGGTGTGAAGCACTGATATGCCAGTACATTTGATTGTGACCTGTTCTAATTTTGTACCTGAACTTTTTTTAGAAAGGGTTGTACGTCAACTTAATGTGCTAGCAGAACTTATTGTGTTGTCTGTCTGTTTTCCTTGCACAACATTCAAGATATTTCTCCGTCGTTGATAAAGACGATGAACCGTTATGTACGACTTTGTTGTTTCAACATAGCCCTTCCCGTAGCGATCCACTGCTTCCATCCTGATAGTGCCGCCTGCGTGAAATTTTTGTATGCAAGTTCAGTGTGCTATGATGTTCTATATGATTGTGTCAACTATATAAGTTTTTACTGAGTATCAGCAATGCATATGGCTGAAAGATGTATTTACGAGCATCGGCCGATGGGTCTCTCTCTCACACACACACACACACACGCACACACACAAGAGGGACCCATTGAATTATTTATTTTCTCGTGACAGCTTTTAATTAGGTTCCACTGTAATCTAACTTTTTTCTTAAGTTATTAATTGAGCTCGGTGACTTCAAAAAGTTGTACAGAAGCCTTGTTTGGGTTTTCCGGCGTCGCTGAATGTGGGATGAGTAACCATGTTAGGTTGTACTGTACTACACAGGCTTTTTCGCTTTTTTTAATAATACATTTTTTATTAATTTTCATAAATATTACGCTGGGTAAATTTTTTTCAAAAATAATACACCGTCGGCCCGCTGCAGGCCGACTGGGCCTAGTCAGCCCACAGCCGGCCGATTGGATTCCAGTCGGCCTCCAGCTGGCCGACTGGCCCCTGTCAGCCCACTGTGGGCTGATTGGGTCCTGTCGGCCCAATGTGGGCCGACTAGAACTAATTGGCTCGTTGTGGGCTAATTGTTTTTGCAAAAGTGTTAATCATGTATTTAAAAAATATGTCTATGGTGACCTCCTCCGCTCGCTGTGGGCCCACTGTTGACTACAAAATATGTTTTAAAAAGTGTTAATCATGTATTTAAAAAATATGTGTATTGTGACCTCCTCCGCTCGCTATGGGCCCACTGTTGACTAAAAAATATGTTTGAAAAAGTGTTAATCATGTATTTAAAAATTGTTAAATGTGTGTATAAAAAATGTTCCTTATCTATACTTTTTTTTAAATGTGTGTATAAAAATAGCTTTTTCAACATCAGCAATGCAACTGGGCTGACAGTTGTACACAATATCCGGGTCAACTGTTTATTCTCCGCCCCGCTGGGCTGCAAACTTTCCTAGGAGGTATGCATTGGGCTTAACAAGAAAATGGACTTTAATAAATAATAAATGGGATGTAATTATAATAACTGGACAATTACTATGCACCAAACACGTAATTAGTTTGAAAAATATATTATTTTTGGAATTTGAAATTTTTAATTTCATTACTTGTTGTGCGCGTAATATTTCGTTGGATTTTAACGTAATACAACTTTATTATGAAATTATATTTAACCTGACTAGAAATTTCGGATAAAAATATTTCAGATCCCATCAAAATGTGGGAATTTTTTTGAATTCTGTTTTGAGCGGTTGTTTGAAATTATTAATCGTTGTCCTAGCTAGAAGTTCGGGTGTACTTTTAACAACCTGTAAATGGGTTGTAATAAATTCCATTAGAATTAAAAAATGGGTTGTACATTCATACAAATCGAAAATGGGCTATATGTTCTCTGCCAAATCAGAGTTGTGGGCCTACTAAATTGACGCGTACCAAGGGCTTTGTCAACTTAGTCAATATAAACGATTCTAGCTGCAGTGACCGTACGATGTCCATCCAATGGCCGTAGTGCTTCTTCAACCTCTGGTCTTCTTGCTCCAGCCGCCCAAAGCAGCGCCGGTCGTGATGCCTGCTCCTGCCTCCTGTGGCCGGCTGTGCTGCCGCGGAGGCCTCACCGCCCCATACTACTCCCACCGCTGGCCAGGCCATCCCTCCACTCACCCACATCCCCTGTTATTCTGCGGCGACGGCAGCCTCACACCGCAGCCGAACCAGTGAACCCTCGTACTCCTCTCCCCGCGGGCTTCCAATGCTGCGTCTTCCCCGGCTCTGCGTCGTCCCCTTCCTAGGCCTCGCCATCGTCCAGACCACCGCCCTGGTGCTCTCGGCGCGGCGTGGTCCACGTGGTCAACGACCGACTTCCATCGGAAGAGTATTGTACGTGGAGAGGCTGACAGCTGGGTCCAGGCGGCAGCAAGGAAGTGCCTCCTTATTACGCGCAAAATAATTATTCCTCCACCTTACAGCAGGGACCCACCGGACGGGCCACCTTATTTCGCGAAAAAAACATTGCCCCCCTGACTGCTTGGACCCACCAGAGGGGCCAGCGTATTTCGCAAAAAAAATGTTCCCCCCGCTGTCAGCTCGAACCCACCAGAAGTGCCTCCTTATTACGCACAAAAAAATGAATACTCCCCCTGCTAGCTGGGACCCACCATGGTGGGAGGCTGACTTGTGGGCCTACTAAGTTGACTGGGACGGGGGCCTTTGTCAACTTTAGTCAATATGAATGATTCTAGCTCCACTGACCGTACGATGTGCATCCAACGGACGTAGTGCTTCTTCAACCTCTGGTCTTCTTGCTCCAGCCTCCCTAAGCAGCGCCGGTCGTGCCGCATGCTCCGGCCTCCCGTGGCCGGCTTTGCTGCCACGGAGGCCTCACCGCCCCCTACTATTCCCACCACTGGCCAGGCCCTGCGGCGACGGCAGCCTCACACTATAGCCGAACTAGTGAACCCTCACACTCCTCTCCGCGCGCGGGGGGGTGGGGGGCTTCCACTGCTGCATCTTCCCCAGCTCCCCGTCGTCCCCTTCCTGGGCCTCGCCGTCGTCCACCGCCCTGGTGCTCTCGGCGCGGCGTGGTCAACGTGGTCAAGGAACGGCTTCCATCGGACGTGGACTATACATGGAGAGTCTGACAACTGGGTCCACAGTCGCAGCAAGGAAGTGACTCCTTATTACGTGCAAAATAATTATTCCTGCACCTGACAGCGGGGACCCACTGGACAGGCCACCGTATTTCGCCCCCCTGACTGCTGGGACCCACTAGCTACATCTTCGCATGCAAGGAAGTGCCTGACAGTCGAGACCTACCTGGTCGAAGCGTACGTAGCGTTGTCATTCTGGTCGCGAACGTGTACGTACATATATACTGGTGGATGTAGAGGCGCACACGTGTCGTAGTAGAGACGGCCAGGGTGCAAGAAAGAAAATACGGCCACGTATGTGTACATACGGGCGGGGTCTCAAACGCCTACTCGCGCATACGTACGGCGAGGGCTCGTGTACATGGCTGGGTCGGAACGGAGAAACAATGTCGTCGTCGTGTTCATGGGTCGGAACGGAATGCGTGGTCGTGTTCATCGGGAGGGATTGGATGGAAGAGGTGATGGAAACGAGGCCTGGCGTACCGCACAATGGAGGAAACGGACCTCCTACGGTCGAAACGGGGGTCCTGTTGATTGGGAGGGGTGTGGCGTACCGCACAACGGAGGAAACCGACCTCCTACGGTCGAAACGGGGGTCCTGTTGATCGGGATGGGTGTGGCGTACCGCAAAACGGAGGAAACGGACCTCCTACGATCGAAACAGGGGTCCTGTTGATCGGGAGGGGTGTGGCGTACCGCAAAACGGAGGAAACAGACTTGTGTTGGAGCGCTACGGTCGAAACAGGGGTCCTGTTCATCGGGAGGGGTGTGGCGTACCGCAAAACAGGACTCCACGGGATACTGTTCATCTCCACCGTCGACCCCCTCCAGCCTCCACGAGCTACTGTTCATCCACCGTCGACCTCCTCCAGCCTCCACGGGCTCCTATTCATCCAACCTCCACCAGCTACTGTTCAACCACCCCTCCACCGTCTACTATTCATCCAGCCCTCCACACCACGGGGTCCGGTTCAACCACCCCTCCACGGGCACCCCTCCACCGTCTACTGTTCATCCTGCCCTCCACGGGGTGGTCCTGTTCATCCAGCCCTCCACGGGGTCCTGTTCATCCAGCCCCAACCGGCTCGATCGATCGGGGTCCTGTTCATCCAGAGGCAACACCACGGAGTCCTGTTCATCCACCCCCACTGGGAACTGTTCATCCAACCCCCCCCCCCCCCCGCAACGCTCGCTGTTCATCCAGAGGAAGCATCGATCGGCTTCAGTTAGCAGCAGTAGCCAAGGAATCGCTCGATCGGGTTTAGTTAACAGCCATTGATCGATCGCTCGGGTTCAGTAACGCGTAGCCTGCAGTGCAATCACTCGGGTTCAGTTAGAGCCCAACGCCTCGCTCGGGTTCAGTTAGAGCCAACGCCTCGCACACACGCGCGTACGTGTACGAGAGAAACGCGCATCGCTCGGCCCCCGACCTCCCACCGTAACCGGGAACTCCCCGAAATTTTCCTCCCCCTCGCTTCTACCACAGTTTTTTCCGTCATGGACGGCCCAAACAATGTCATGCAGCTGCGTCTCCGGCCCGCCCAGGACGAAAAGCCCATTTTCTGTCATGATTTTTTGTCATAGAAGTAGGTCCCCACCACATCTATGATGATACCGGGTTTTGTCACAATTATCGTCATAGAAGTGTCATATGTATGACAGAAAAAATTTCGTTCGGCCCAAAATGTCATGGATGTGTCTTTTTTTGTAGTGCATGCATGCACCGTCGGTGGCTGCTTCGTGTCCCTCTGGAACCGGACGGTCTTCATGGTGGCCTCCTCACGTATGGTCGCCACAGCCGAGCCCTTGGGCTTCTTCAGCCGGGCGCCATGCAGCTATGTGCCGGCTCGACGCTTCGGCGGGCCGCCTGGTGCGGATGGCGCCGCTGAGAAGCTCGCCCTTGCCCTGTTGCCGGCCGGCTGGCGGCGCCGCCCGGCCTCCTCTGCGTTGTCATCCGACCATGCCTCGACACCGCCTCCTCCACCGGAGCCTCCTGCCCTGTCGCCACCGCCTGTGGCATCGTCTTCCAAGGCGGCCGCCCCCAAATCGGGGTCGTCCACATCACTCACTGCCTGATCTCGCATGAAGACCTGGCCCTGGGCCAGAGCATCGGTCGACTGCTCGGTCGGAAGGAGTTGTGATATATCTTACTGGTCAGTCGGCAAGCCAGAACTGGGCAGAAGAAATAAAGACCAAAAAAGAGAGAAGAATCGAGAACTTACGGCAGGAGGCGGATTAGCGTGGGAGTATGGCGGCTTGCCGAACCACCAGTCCGCCGCGAGCTTGAGGTTCGCGATCTCATTCACCATGTGGGCCACCTTCGCCACCAGCATCTCACGGGTGGACAACCGGCATGGGTCCCGATGACCACTCATGTGACAAATCATGTGAGGCGACAACCCGGCGCGTCGCAAAAGCCGTCAGCAAGTCGGCAGCCTGGAGACCCTCTAGGTCCGTCATATCCTTGAGCTTGGCGACAGCAACAGCGCCAGAGGCCGACATGTGCTTTCGCTTGTACGTCCAGCTGGAGCGCGGTTCAGCTGGCGGGCCGGCTTCATAGGGCGGCAAGTTGAGGAAGTCCACCACTGGGTCAGCGTTCTTCACGTAGAAGTACGATTTCTGCCACAACTTGATAGACTGGATCAGAGTGATGGGGGGAAAGTGGTTGCCGGCTCCTGGATGCCGCACCATGATGAAGGCGCCGCACTCGGCCGGCTCGTCCTTGACAGTGACGCCGAGCTTGGTGTAGAAGCACTCCCCCCATAGCTCGAGTGTGGGGAGAATGCCGAGGTAGTCTTCGCACATCGTGACGAAGGACGACAGCAGCACCACCGTGTTGGGCGTGACGTGGTGCGGCTAGAGGTTGTACAACTCAAGGAAGGAGTGAATAAAACCGCTGACCGGCAAGCCGAAGCCGCGGAGGAAATGCGTCCGGAACACGAGGCGCTCGCCATCTCTCGATGTCGGCGTGATTTCTTTCGCTGACGGGGTGCGCGCCTCAACATAGCCTGCGTCGGGCAGCCGCCTTGTGTCGCGCAAGAAGTTGAGGTGGTCCTGCTGGACGTTGGAGCCATCCCAGGCACCGGAGTTTGCCTTGTCGCGCGCCATGGATGTTGAAGGCTCGATGGAGGCGCGACACGGTGGAGCAGGAGCGGATCCACGGCGGAACAGCAGCGCCACGGGGGAGAACGGCTTGGCCATGGGAAGCTGCGATGGCACTCCGGCAAGACTGCGGGGGTGCGGAGGCAGCGGAGAGAAGGAAGAAGAAGAGCAAGGAGAAGGAGGAGGTGGGCGCGCGTGCTAATGCCGCCCCCTCCTCCCCCTATTTGTAGCCCCGGGCTACGAAGCCAAGGGGGCAGAGCGTGGGGTTCGTGGGATTAACTGCGTCCACCACCCCACGTCCCCGCACTAACCGTGCAGTAAAGAACGCGGGGTAAATGCGCTCCAGAAGCCCAACCGTCCGCCTCGGCCACAGCGGATCCGCACGCGGGACGAGGCCTGATAGTGGCGGGCCCTGGCCTACGCCACGTCCCATCGCGCGTGTGGGCTGGCAGGACCCCTGGCCTGCTGGCGCCACATGGAGCACGAATAGCTGGCGGCTGGCCTAGGGCTAGGCTAGCGCGCCGCTTGATTCCCGCCTTGATGTTTCGAAAACCACCAGGTAGCGGCCTGGTCGTGTCCGACTCCTCGCAGTCAGTGCTCCAGAAGACGGATGAAGCAAGATCAACAGAATACTCGTAGTAGGAAGCTGCTGCGGCCCCACGTCCCTTTCAGCCGCGGTGCCCCACCAGCTTCAGGGACTACTGTCGGAGTAATTAGCCACAGGTAGCCTCATCTGCTCCCCATGGCGTTTCAAGACATTGGGGCCGACTGCATCCCTCAAGAATCCAAGACCAAAGCGCCGCCTTGTCGTCGCCGGCTGGTCCAAGCGGGCGGCTGCTAGAAGGCAGCCTCAAGACAAGCCGACTCCTGGCAGGCGGCCTCTGGAGAGGCCGGCTCCCAGCAGGCAGCCCCAAGCACTCTTAGAGTCTGCACCCTCATAAATACGACGAGACAGGGCATGGCTACATCACGCCACGCCGCCCCTAGCCTAAGGCATAGCAAGGCCACAATGCATCATACCAAGCGGGCTCCTTCGTTCGACGCAGCACTGTTGCCACGCTGACCCTGATGTCACCCCTGTCAGAGAGGGCTGTGCCCCCACAACGGGCTGTCGGTATGGCCCGCAGGCGGCGGGCCCCACTTGACAACAAGAAGACCGAAAGGCGGCCATCCCTGACCAGTCGGCTCAGTAGAAGCTGGCAGATGACCAGGTGGCCCTCCCCGTCTTGGGGACCGGTGTGCCATTAACCAGATAAGACAGGGAATGGCTACAGTGAACGCCCGCCAGGCGCGGCACTGTAGCCACTCCTCCCCAACAAAGCACGCATCATTAGACGCACCGCTACAGTATCGGGCAGCCGGCAGGACCCGCAAGCGGCGGGTACGGCCTGTCGGCCAAGTACTGGACAGACGGCGGGCCCCACCGGCCAGCGGAGAAGCCGGCGACCAGAGACAGAGACGGTTCGGGCCTACACCCGGACGGATTACTATTGTACCCCTTAGGGGTAGGCCTATATAAAACCACCAGGGCACCCATGCAAAGGGTTCAGCCTCTTGTTCATCCACACACCCATATAGAGAGAGGAAGCTAAGGCTAGACTTGCTCTCCTTCCCCCTTTAGAGAAACAACTCAAGGAGCAAGCTTGTAGCCACGATTGTTGCTTGAGTGATCATGCGGAGACCCCGTAGAGCAGGACTAGGGGTGTTATCTCCACGGAGAGCCCCGAACCTGTGTAAGATTCGCCAGCGTGCATGTCTTTGCCTCATCCCGTTTCCTGGCACCGGCGACGTCTTACTAGCCCCCATCATGATAAGCCATCCTTTGGCATATGTCGCACCAAACCCCTGACAGGCGTGAAACGATTTAGACGTAGGGGTAGGAGCATGTGGTACCAAACCTTCCTGGCAAAAGGGCAACCCAACAACATATGTGCCATGTCCTCGTCAACTTGCCAACAGATTTGACACTGCCTAGTATGAGGCAAGTTTCGGCACGTTAGTCTGTCTGCGATCCATAGTCAGCCGCGCACCATGAGCCATGCAAAGATTTTGATCTCCAGGGGGCATGATCTCTAGGTCTCGTCAGCACAAGGAGCCAGCTCCTTCCCAAGAAAGAAGACGACAAGGTTACGCAGGAGGAGTATTTTCCTGCGCTTCCCAACCGCCAAGAGAAGGAGTCGGCCTAATTGGAGAGAGTGACGTTGTGAAGTATCTCCCATAGCTCTAGGAATTCCGCGATTACAGGAACAGAAGGGGTGTCGTGAATCTCAATACCCAGGCGTTGTCAGGCAAGGCATGTGCCACGCAAAGTGATCTGCCCGCGGGCCTTATGAAAGAGAGCAGGTGGGGGCGATCTGTGCAATGTTTCAGCCCTCAATCCACAGGTCGTGCCAGAAGCTTGTCTACTCTCCGTTCCCCACCTAGGAGTGAGCTGTGAGCGCAAGGCTCTTGCTCGCAAGCTGTATGGGCATTTCGAGGCCAAAAATGCTAGACTTACATAACCATGTACATAAAGTTATGTTCTTTCCTTAATCCTAAACTAATCGCCCCCCTGATTTTCACCGGGGGGTGTGGCCTGGGCCTATTTCCCTTCCAACCAAATCAAGCGAAGCCACTTTTTACGTAGATTACGTAAAAATATGTATGTAGATGTAGCAAAGCTCTTTTAAGGCCCTGCCAAGGCTTGTCCAATGCAGTCTTCTCGAACCATATCCATCGGATGCGTACAACCTGGTTTAGGAGGGGAAGATTTAGGACACCCAGCCCACCGTATGGCTTCGTCTCATGGGCCTCGATCGATCTAAGTGGGGAAGGAGGAGATCAAGGGAAGGGGGAAGGCAGAGAAGAGGGATCTGGATGAGACGCGAGGAAGAACAGCTTCTCTCGTGCGTTCGATTATGTCATAATACATCATAATCCCCACTCATGCGGACACAGCCGCTTTTAACCCCACGGCACGCAGGTCGTCTCTAGCTCACACACTCACTGGACCCATCGGGCAGTGACACTTGCGAGGTGGTCACGCGCTCGCCGTGTGCCTTGCACGACCCGTCTCCTCATCATTCTCACCGCCAGGTGGGGCCTTGGCGTCATACGTTACAATCACCCCCTCTTGCACGCCGACTTGTCCCCAAGGCGGACAAGTAGGGAACTATTGTTGCAGAGCGTCCAGGTCTTCCCAGGTTGACAAGAAATCCGGCAGTTGGCTCTACTGCACGTGGATCCGAGGATGTGGCTCGCCCGTCACTTGTACCAGCTTGCTCTCCAGGACCGCGATGGGAGTGTGTTCTACTTGCAAGATGGGGTTCTCAGGAGGAAGATCAGGACTTACCGGTACTGTTGCCCCTTCCGCTTTCTTCAGCTGAGACACATGAACAACCAGATGTATCTTGCTGCCCGCCGGCATCTGGAGCTTGTAGGCGACAGCCCCCACCCGAGCTAGCACCCGATAGGGGCCATAGTACCGAAAGGCCAATTTTTGATGCGGTCACTGCGCCACTGAAGTTTGAATGAACGGTTGCAACTTGAGCAGCACTGCATCCCCCACAGCAAACTCTCTGTCCGTGTGCTTCCAATCATCTTGGATCTTCATTCTGTCTTGAGCCCGCTTGAGCTGTTGCTGGAGGAGTTCCGTCATCACTTGTCGTTCCTGAAGTCAAGCTGCAAGACATGGGACAGTGCAGTTATCCACTTGAGTGACCCCAAATTCCCTCGGAAGATATCCATAGATCACCTCAAACAACATCCTGCCAAGCAATGAGTGAAATGACGTGTTATACCAGTATTCTGCAAGGCCAACCGCTTGGACTAATTGCCTGGGCATGAATGTACGGCACATCGTAGGTAGGCTTCGAGGCATTGGTTCACCCTCTCGGTCTGTCCATCTGTCTGCGGGTGGTAAGATGAGCTGAGTTTCAGTTCTGTTCGACAGAGCTTGAAGAGTTCCTGCCAGATGTTGCTTGTGAATATGTGGTCCCTATCTGAGATGATTGCTAGCGGCAGTCCATGCAGACGGTAGATCTCCTTCATGAATGTCTTGGCGATCTGAAGGGCTGTGAACGGGTGAGTCAAGGGTAGGAAGTGAGCATACTTGGAGAATTTATCCACCACCACCAGCACTGTGTCATAACCTCCTGAGCGAGACAACCCCTCGATGAAGTCCAACGACACCACGGACCATGGCTTTTGTGGGATGGGGAGTGGTTGTAGTAGTCCGGCCAGAGACGTGCGCTCTGTCTTGGCTTGTTGACAGATCATACAATCCCGGACCAGTGTTTTTACTTGCTACTTCATGTTCTTGCAAGCAAAGAGCTGCTTCACCCGATTATAAGTAGCATGGAACCCAGAGTGCCCCCCTGCTGCACTTGCGTGGAGCACGCGAATCAAGTGATGTTGCGTTTCCGGGTCATCCCCTATCCAAATATGGCTCTTGAAGCGGAGGACTCCATCCTGAAGTGCAAAGTCAGGTTCATTGTGTGGATCAAGCGCTATCTTGGCCATGCGCTGTTTGACCACCTCGTCTGTACGATAACTGCGCCAGATGGCCTCCAACCATGCCGGTTTGCAGATAGATATCATTGCGAGCTCGGCCTGGGTGCCATGTGCCTTCCGCGATAGTGCATCTGCTTCTCGGTTGGAGAGACCCGCCTTGTACTGGATCACAAACTACAGGCCTATGAGCTTGGTGAAGGCATGTTGCTGAATTGGTGTGTTGAGCCGTTGGTCCATGAGATGCAACAGGCTTTTCTGGTTCGTGCGCACAATGAATTCTGCATGTTGTAGATATGGCCGCCAATGATCGATTGCCAGAAGCAGAGCTAGACATTCCTTCTCATACGCTGATAAACCCAGGTTTTTGGGGGCGAAGGCTTTGCTCAGATACGGTACCGGGTGCCCTTGTTGCATTAACACGGCGCCAATTCATGTTGCGCTAGCATCAGTCTCGACAAAAAATTGCTTCTGAAAGTCAGGTAGCGCGAGCACCGGGGCTTCAACAAGAGCTCATCTGATGGCCGAGAATGCGGCATCCGCAGCTGGTGCCCACACGAAGATGGTATTCTTTTTGAGGAGTTCGGTAAGTGTGGTTTGCTGATCACCCCAAAGAATCTGACAAACTTTCTGTAGTAGCCTGTGAGTCCAAGAAATCCACGGAGTTGTTTGACATTGGTGGGTACCTCCCAGTCCTGGACAGCGCGAAATTTTGTCTGATCTGTGGCTACGCCTTTCTTGCTGATCACATGCCCTAGGTAGTTGATCTGCTGCTGCGCAAACATGCACTTGGACCTCTTTTCTTTCAGCCCATGGTCCGGTAACCGCTGAAGTACTTGAGACCACCGCTCCCGGTGTGTTTGCAAATCCTTCGTGTGCACCAAGATATCGTCCATAAAGGCCAGAACCCCCTTGCGGTTGACCGGAGCCAGAACCGTGTCCATGTTTCCTTGGAATGTTGCCGGCGCATATGCTAACCCGTACGGCATGACAAGGAACTAGAAGTGTCCCATATGCGTGCGGAACGCGGTCTTGTGTTCATCCTACGACGCGAAGAACAAGCTTGGAGAACCATTTTGAGCTAGCGATTTCATCCAAGAGTTCATCAATGATGGGCATGGGGTAATTCTTCTTGAGAGTGATTGCGTTGAGGTGGTGGAAATCAATGCAAAATCTCCATGTTTGGTCCTTCTTTTTCACCAATAGTACAGGCGAAGAGAAAGCACATGAGCTGGCAGTGATTAGTCCCGATCATAGCATCTCTTTGACCCGAGCCTCAATCTCATCTTTTCTGCTCTGGTGTGTAACGATACGGCCAAATATTAACCGGTTGAGCGCCTGCCACCAGTGGAATGGTGTGATCCCCATCTCGGTGTGGAGGCAGAGTGGTAGGCTCTTCATAGACTGACTGAAATTTGTCGAGGATGTCTTGTATTTCCATAGGCACTTTTGTGGCTTCCCCACTCTGTTCAGCCACACACACCCACAACACATGAGCAATGGACTTTGTTTGCTCAAGGGATAGCAACTGATCCATGGTAGCTGGCAGCACTGTTTGTGTATTTGCTTGGAGCCCTATCAACTGAATTTGGTGCCCCTGATGATGGAACTTCATTGTTTTAGTGGTCCAGTCAATAAGCATCGGGCCACAACCTTTCAGCCAATCCATCCCCACCACCATGTCATAACATCCTAGGGACAGAACCCGCACATCCGTGGTGAAAGTGTGTTGATGCATCTCCCAGCTACATGCTGGAATGTACCCAGAGGAGGCAAGCGTCCCACCATTAGCGATCTTGACTGACACTGGTTGCATAGGCTGCACTCGTTCCTGAAGCTGTGCGGCAACATGTTCACTTAGGAAACTGTGGGAGCTGCCGGAATCCACGAGCACCAAAACTTCCAGTTCTCTAATTTTTTCCAATAGTCGCACGGTGCGTGGTGTTGTTTCGCCCATGGTTGCCATTTTTGATATCGACATTAACTGGTCTTCAGCAAGATCAGGATCAGCCATCAGGTCCTCTTGCACCTCGGCTTGAAGGAGCTCCAACAGCTCTTCGACGACGTGGAGTTGCACCGTGGCGGCGCACTGGTGCCCATGAGCCCAGCATTCCCCACACTTGAAGCACAGCCCACGCGCTCGTCTGTAGTTGCGCGGGGCCGCCACGCGATCATCTCCGCGGTTGGGTCTTAGCGTTGCTCGCCGGCTCAAGCTGCCTCCAAGGTACGCCTATCATCTGCAGCCGCGGCGGGAGCGGGCAGAGCTGGTCGTGGTGGAGGTGCCCCCAGAGCCACCACCGTTCTTGGTAGATGTCGAGCAGGCCCGGGTTCACATCATGGCAACTGGCCCACCATCTCTTCCTGCAACAGGGCAAGCAAAAAGGCAGTATCGAGGTCTTGCAGCCGATGTAAAACCACACCAGATTTGATTTCCGATTTTAAACCATCAAGGAACTGAGTAGTAAAGAAAAGCGGGTCGAAGGATGGGTTGTCAGAAAGCAAATGATGCATCAATTCCTCAAAGTGCTCCATGTACTCCACTACGGATCTGGTCTGGCGCAAAGTGTTAAACTGACGAAGTTGGTTTTGATACTGCTCACGGCCGAACTTGGCACACAGAGCTGCGCACAGTGTCTCCCAAGTGAATGTAGTGTTGTGTGCTTCCTGGACCTGCAGTCAACGCGCTGCCGGGCCCGAGAAGTGTAGGGTGGCCACCCGGACCCAGAGATCCGGCTGCACTACATAAACAGCAAAGTATTTCTCGCAACGAGTCTTCTAGAATTGAGGATTCTTTCCCTCAAAATGGGGAAACTCTAGTTTAGGAAAGGGCCCAATTGGAGTGCGAAATGTTGTGCGAACCATGCTCAAAATCCTTATGCGAACTGACAAGAGGTAGAGAAGTGGGTGTGAGATTGAGTAACGCACCCTTGCCCGGAGGCGGCGTCAGGGTGGTAACCACCCCATGAGCCGAAACCCCGGAATCGATGACCTCACCGTGGCCACTTGGCCCGTGGTGCCTAGGGATGTCGACGGAGTTGACGCCCATTGGCCGCACCACCGCGCCCTCCTGGGTCGCCGGAGGCGACGCGAGCGCCGGATGAAGGGCGATTCGGCCGACTTGCGTCCGCAGCGCGTCCAGCTGCTGCTGCTGCAGATTGGTCACCGTCGGCCGCCACAACTCGAGCGACTGCTGGATCGCGTCGAGGCGAGCGTCGTTGGCGATGCGGCTGTCGCTGACCGCCTTGGTGAGTGCCGCGATCTATTCTTCCATCGCTGCCGCTTGCTTCACCGCCTTGGTCTAGTATCGCGCTTTTTGGTACAACGGATCCAGATCGGTGACCTCTGATACCACTTGTCACGGGCCTCGATCGATCTAAGCGGGGAAGGAGGAGATCAAGGGAAGGGGGAAGGCAGAGAAGAGGGATCTGGATGAGACACGAGGAAGAACAGCTTCTCTTGTGCGTTCGGTTATGTCATAATATATCATAATCCCCACTCACGCGGACGCAGCTGCTTTTAACCCCACGGCACGCAGGCCGTCTCCAGCTCACACACTCGCTGGACCCATCGGGAAGTGACACTTGTGAGCTGGTCACGCGCTCCCCGTGTGCCTTGCACGACCTGTCGCCTCATCATTCTCACCGCCAGGTGGGGACTTGGCATCATACGTGACACTTGGGCATGCAGACAATGTTTCAGGCCACTAGACAGCACCCCCCTTTTGCGTCCTCCACCCCTTGCCAGAAAAACCCACGTCGGAGCTTGTCAACTGTTAGGCGATCTCTCTGTCTAATACTCCATTGATTCAGATCTGAGCTACAATTCGAGAGGAGGAAGGGGAATTGGGGAAGAAAGTACAGATACACACGCAAGCCTCGCGGCTAACTAGCCGTTTGCCACCGCCTACCTCTCTCACACACACTACAACCTCTTTAAGTAGTGAGTCCACTAGGCCCATTCCGGCCCAGCGAGCCGAGTGGGCAGACGAGGCTCCCTTCTGGGCCGGCCCGTCACTTGAATCAGCTTCTCGCACTCATCTGATGCACTCCTGCTAGCCTGATCGCTTTCAATTCCCCCTTTCTTAGAAGCGGCTTGTCCCCAAGCCGGAGCCCTTGGAAACATTTGCTTCAACATCTCCTTATCTTCCCAAGTGGTGAGTTCATCAGAAGAATCAATCCAACGAACCAAAACTTGAACCAAAGAACTAGAACCACCTCTGATCACTCGCTATTGCAAAATCTCAACAGGCACTTGAAGATGGGCATTAGAAGAAGGCAGTTGTGGAAGTGCTTCGCAACCAGGAGCCAGGACCTTCTTCAACAGTGAAACATGGAAAACCGGGTGGACCTTACTAGAAGGAGGCAAGGCCAGCTCATAAGCCACTTCTCCCACATGAGCAATAATCTGGAAAGGCCCGTAAAACTTAAAAGCCAACTTATGATTAGCGCGTGGAGCAACAGAAGACTGTAAATATGGTTGCAACTTGAGGAACACAAAATCCCCAATGTCGAACGAACGCTCAGTATGATGCTTATCTGCCTGAACTTTCATTCGCTGTTGCGCACGAGACAGATGCTGCTGAACTGAATCGAGGACCACCTTGCGTTGATCAAGCCATTGTTTCAGATCTTCAGACTGAATGGTATCATCAACAGAAATACCAAAGTGACGAGGAGTATGCCCATAAACAACCTCAAAGGGTGTTTGCCCTGTAGCCGAATGCCAATTCGTATTATACCAAAACTCACACAAGGGTATCCATTGTGCCCAACGAGTGGGATGTGCACTGACAAAGCATCAAAGAAAGCATTCTACTTGCTGATTCACACGTTCAGTCTGGCCATCCGTCTGTGGGTGTCTAGCAAGCTTATGTGAAGCAAAGTGCCTGTCTTAGCAAACAACTCCTTCCAAAAAAGGCTAGTAAACACTCGGTCACGATCTGACACAATGGACAGTGGCATGCCATGGAGACGATAAACTGCATTCAGAAACGCTTCAGCCACAGACACAGCAGTGAAGGGGTGTTGCAAGGGAATGAAATGACCATACTTTGTCAACTTATCAATGACCACCAACAAACAATTATACCTGCCAGATGTGGGGGACCTTCAACAAAATCCATAGACACCATTTCCCAGGGCAATGTTGGAATTGGCAAGGGTTGCAACAAACCAGGATATGGTATACGTTCGGGCTTAGCTTGTTGACAGATCAAACAATGTTGCACAAACTGTTTAATAAAACCTCGCATTCCTGCCCAACGAAACAACTGTCTCACACGTTTATAGGTGACAGGAAAACCAGAGTGTCCACCAATTGCACTATCATGGAAAGCACTGACCAATTTATGATGCAACTGAGGTTTAGCACCCACCCAAATGCACTGATCAATGTGCAAAATACCAGCTCTCAAGGAAAACTTCTTATCAGATCGAGGATCAATTGCCAATCGTTGCAATAATGCACCAGAAAAGGGATCATCAACATAGCTCTGAATGATATCTTCCAACCACAATGGTTGAACAGAAGAGATATGATGAAGTTCAGGGAGTATTTCTTCTGCAGTGTGAGGCCTCCTAGATAAAGCATCGGCAGCTCTGTTCTCAACTCCTTTTTATAGCAAATGGTGTAAGTCAGACCAAGCAATTTATTCAAAGCTTTTTGTTGCCAAACTGTATGCAAACGCTGGTCAGACAAACTGGCCAAACTCCTCTGATCTGTCTGAATAACAAATTCAGATAACTGCAAGTATTGTCGCCAATGATCTACAGCAAGAAGTATAGCTAAATACTCTTTTTCATAAACAAAGAGTGCCTGATTCCTGGGGCCCAAGGCCTTACTAACATAACCTAAGGGGTGACCATCTTGCATAAGAACTGCTGCAATTCCCACATCGCAAGCATCTGTTTCCACAATAAACTTCTTTGAAAAATCAGGAAGTGCTAACACTGGTGCTGAAGCAAGAGCTTCTTTGAGGGCCACAAAGGACTATTGTTCCACATTTGTCCAATGGAAGTACACCCCTTTTTTGAGCAACAAGGTGAGGGGCCTACTAATAACTCCATAAAGCTTAATGAACTTCCTATAATATCTAGCCAAGCCCAAAAATCCCCTTACCTCTTTAACAGACAAGGAACTGGCCAATCCTGAATAGCAGAGATCTTAGCAGGGTCAGTGGACACACCTTCACCACTGATAATGTGACCTAAATATCCAATTTCTTGCTGAGCAAAAGCACACTTGGATAATCTGACTTGCCATTGATGCTTAAGTAACAACTGAAGTACTTCTGCCAAATGTTGCAAATGAAGTGCATAAGTAGCACTAAAAACTAGAATATCATCAAAGAAGACCACTGCACATTTCCTTAACACAGGGGACAAATCACTATTCATAGCAAACTGAGAAGTGTTAGGTCCCCCAGTCAGCCCTTGTGACATAACCAAAAACTCAAAATGCCCATTATGAGTTTGAAATGCAGTCTTATACTCCTCTCCAGGGGCAAGCCTTATCTGATGATAACCTAATCTTAAATCCAATTTTGAAAACCATGAAGAACCAGCTAACTCATCCAAAAGCTCATCAATCACTGGAATTGGATATTTGCATTTAGCAGTAATAGCATTAAGATGCCTATAATCAAAAACAGGCCTCCGAGAATGGTCCTTCTTTTGTACCAACAACATTGGGGAAGAAAAAGGGTTGTTACTAGGTCGAATCACACCAGAATCCAACATTTCTTTCACTTGCTTCTCCAATTCATCCTTCAAAGCAGGAGCAACTCTATATGGTCCGATGGCAACAGGACCAGCTCCAGGAATGAGAGGGATTGTATGATCATACTTCCTTCTAGGTGGTAAACCGGTAGGGGCTGCAAAAACTGGAGCAAATTTCTCAATAGGCTCTTGAATTTCCTGAGGTAATTCAAACAGAACCATTTCTTCAGTTACTAGCAAAGCTGACAGTTCCATTACTGCACACAACTGAGGGCTAGCATCTGCACCAAGCAATGTAACTAGAGTATGGTCTTTCTGGAAGGAAATCCAATGTTTAGCCCAATCCACTTGCATTGGGCTATGAGTAACAAGCCAATCCATGCCCAATATGCCATCATAAGTCCCCAAGGGAAAAACCTTAAACTGACTAGTGAAATGATAACCAGCACAAGACCACTGCCCTGTTTTTAACTGACGAGAGCAAGGAATAAGTTTACCATCAGCCACTCTGACCATGGAGACTGGCATGTCAGAAACACCTGATAAGGAAGCAGCTACAATTGCATCAATAAAAGTATGACTACTACCAGAATCCACTAAAAAATACAATGTGCATCCTTGCAACTGAATTCTCAGCTTCATAGTGGACACAGCAGGAACAGTAGGATCACCAATAGCAGCTGCAGATAATGTCATAGCATTAACTTCATTAACCATGTCTTCCTCTGAATTACTGAATTCATCAGGCCAACACTGTACACATTCCAACATCTCTTGAACCACATGTAACTGAATTTCCTGCTTACATTTATGATCTCGAGCCCAACGCTCACCACAGACAAAACACAATCCCTTAGACCTTCTGAATGCACGCAAAGCTAACAATCTGTCATCAGTTGCGGGCGATTTCACAGTGTCAGTTACCTTCTTCTCCTCCAAAACTTTACTTGGGCCTGAGCGACTCGTTCCAATCAACCCTGAAGATGTTGAGCGAGAAACAAATGGTATGGGCTGTGTCGATGAACTGGTTAATTCATCTGACAACAAAGCCAAAGCATATGCAGAGTACAAATCAAGCGGCTGCTGAATGCCAACCAACATGCACACTGCAGGTGTCAACCCTTCCATGAAACGAGTCACATAATGCACTGTATTGGGTGATCCTCATAAGCAATTAACTGATCAAACAGTTCTGAAAATCGCTCAACATACTCTTCAACAGTGCTAGTTTGACGGATAGAAAATAACTGACGCAACAAATTTTGGTGCTTATTACGGCCAAAACGGGACATCAACAAACTACAAAACTCTGACCAAGATGCATTAGGTGCTCTACGCTGAACAGACTCCAACCAACGAGCAGTAGCCCATCAAACAAAGATGAAGCAAAAGAGACCCACAGATTCTGCGGTGTGTTCAAAAAACGGAAATAATCCTCACATCTAGTCTGCCATAACTTCAGATTTGACCCATCAAACCTAGGTAACTCAATCCAAGGGCCAAATCCAAGTGCCTCAACAGGGAACTGACGGAAATTCTCCTGAGGTGTACTGACGTGCCTAGGAGAATTGTGCTCTGAATGCATACCTCGAACCTGAGGGGGAAAATACTTGGGAGCCGATCCATCAAACCCAGCCGTGGTACCTTGCACCGGCTGCTTGCTAGCAGACGGATCTCGCGGTGACGGAGGCGGTGTGGCCCCAATTTCTCCGTAGATCTCGTCGAGGTCGATGCTGAGGGCGAGCTTGACGTCGTCGATCCGCCCCGAAAGCTGATCCAACTTGGTGTCGAGCTTGGCAAGCACGGTCGTCGTCGCCTTGTTCCGCTCGGAGGAGCTCTTGGCGAGGGCAGCGTCGAAATCCGCCCGTAATAGCTCGTATAATGCCTTCGTCTCCAGTGAAATTCGATCCATAACTTCAGCGCGGCGGCGGTCGGCGAAGCGAGTGTGGTGGGGGTGGCGAGGGAATTCCAGGATGGGAGGCTCTGATACCAGATTGTTAGGCGATCTCTCTCTCTAATACTCCATTGATTTAGATCCGAGCTACAATTCGAGAGGAGAAAGGGGAATTGGGGAAGAAAGTACAGATACACACGCAAGCCTCGCGGCCAACTAGCCGTTTGCCATCGCCTATCTCTCACACACACACTACAACCTCTTTAAGTAGTGAGTCCACTAGGCCCATTCCGGCCCAGCGAGCCGAATGGGCAGACGAGGCTCCCTTCTGGGCCGGCCCGTCACTTGAATCAGCTTCTCGTGCTCATCTGATGCACTCCTGCTGGCCTGATCGCTGACATCAACACACTTGAAAAACCAGGGGGGAGATCGAGCGCCATCATGTGAAAAATGGGCATGGCCGAGAGCTACGAGTTAACCAGGGTGATTGGCCTGAGACGCCGCCGCATAACTTCTTCCACGTCTCCAAGTCTTGCCGTGGAGAGGGCAGTTACCGGTCAATTGATCGTGGATGCCAACGCCCGTGCCATTTTCTATGCGTCTTCCTTGTTCAAGGATTTCTACATGTTTCTGTTTGAGTAGCGATTGATCCATCTCGCCATCGCTACGCGCGCACGACGGGAGAAGTGATAAACAAAACACAACTAGTACTAAAGTTATTAGATCGTGATTGATGGCAATAAGACAAAATCAGAAAAAAAAACGGACAATCCCCTAATCCAATTTCCTCTTTTACGCATGTATGCATGCCCGTCGATTTTTGCCATGGACGGGGTTGTGGTTGATCGAATCAGCAGCAAAGTGCTGATAACATACGTGTGATGAAAAGATGTAATGAAGAGACACCTCTTTCCAACTGACACCTCGTAGGAGGGATCTTTAATTTCTCAACAGAGAGAAAGAAAACGCTGGGGAAACTAGCCACACTTTTGTACAGTACATAATGAGCCCTAAACAGAATTACCTATTACAGAAAAGAGGGTTTTCAACTTCTCATAAGCTCGAAAACAGAGGACCATCCTCTCGCCGCGCCCGTCGCGTCGATGGCGGCTCTTCCCACGGCTCTGTCACCGTTGACTCACTGGATCGTGCCGAGAGCAGCGAAGGGGGAAGTGCGCCATGGCAATGCCCTCCTCCTCGTCGCCGTGGGAGCTTCGGTGGCTCCCCGGCGGAGGAGGGGCACCGGCTGCCCGCTCCGCCAGCGTGTCCACGAGCCTGAAGGCGGGGCTCCATTGTGCGGCGCTGAGGTACTCGACACTGGCATTGCCAGTGACAAACGTCCTCAACGCCGCCAACCATGGTGGTGCGGTGGACGATGAGGCGGCGTGTGCTAGCACGGTCGACGAGGAGACGGACGAATGTGCTGCCGCGGTGGACGACGAGGCGGTGTGTGCTAGCGCGGTCAACGAGGTGGCGGACGAGTGTGCTGCCGCGGTGGACGACGAGGCGGCGTGTGCTGGCGCGGTCGACAAGGTGGCGGACGAGTGTGCTGCCGCAGTGGATGACGAGGCGGCGTGTGCTGGCGCGGTCGACAAGGTGGCGGACGGGTGTGCTGCCGCGGTGGACGACGAGGCGGCGAGTGCTGGCACGGTCGACGAGGCGGAGGAGTGTGCTGCCGCGGTGGATGACGAGGCGGCGTGTGCTGGCCCGGTCGACGACGAGGCGGACGCGTGTGCTGTCGCGGTCGACGATGAGCTGGCCGAGCTCCGTGGCGCCGACGACGGCAATGGTGGTGGTGGTGCGCCATAGACAAGCCTATAAAGGTAATGCCCCAACTTGGCCACTACTGCACCCACGGCGAGCACCAAGAAGAACAGGCCTAGAGCTTTCCCTATAGATACCATGGGGGCAGAGGGAGAAGGGCTGATTCAGTCGGTGCGGTGGTGGAGGGTGAGAGGGACTTGGTACTTGGCGCGGGTGAGAGGAGGGAGTATGCCGGCCGGCATGTATATAGCGTCGGGAGCGCGAGGAGGAGTGAGGTGAGAGCATGAATGAGCATGAGCATGATGCATGCCATGTGGGCCACGAGCCCATGGCTCACGAGTGAGGGCGGATACGTTTTTTTTGAGCATCAGTACAGACACAAGCGCTCATATGGAAGACCACGATGAGTGGGCGGGCAGGCTGAGGGAGATGGCCTTGGCGTCGGGGAGAAGCGGATGTTGTTATGTGCCATTAGAGTAGTTTGGCATCATTCATCGATTGTCTTTTTTTGTTTTGAAACATTCATCAATTGTCCTTTTTAACTGGGAGGTACTGTGTCCAGGGGGGTGCCAGGGCAATCTGGTGTCCTTTTAACTGTGCCCAGGTGCAATCTGGCGTACTGTAGATAGAACTATATTCAGTTTTGCTAAAGCACATCTAGATGTGCTCTAAATATTGCATATCTAAATCCTATGTCATTGATTTTACGTTAAGATTTGTGCAAGCATTTTCTTTATCTTTTTTTCTTTTTTCTTTCTAGATTGATTGAGCCATTTAGATGTGAGCGGAGGCGTGGATGAATGGGTCATGTACAATCATTCTTTTTTCAGGGGAGTAATAAGGTAAATCAATCGATGATGACTGATAATTAGGCTGAGGCAATGGGCATAATAATTAAACATGAAGTCAACATAAAAAAACATTAAAACATCTGGTCAACCCCCGACCAAAGTATACTTAAACTTCATTAAACATAAATTTAAAACTGAAAAAAGATTGCCCGCCAACGTGCTGCCCTATGCGTCGTCGTCCAGGCCGGTGAGGTCGACAAAGTCCGGTGGTGGCCCTGCCCATGGGAAGGTCTGCTGCCACATCTCCTGTGCCGCCTCCTCCATGGTCCACGGTGCAGGCGGATCTGCTGCGTGGCGCACATGATCCTCCTCTTCATGCTCCCGATGCTCCTCCTCCTCCTTGCGTGCCTAGCACCACGCTCTCCCCCTTCTCGCGTTCCTGCTGCATGCGCCGCTCGCCGTCCTCCCGCTCCTCCGCCGGCGCGCGCTGCCTCCAGTGCTCGAGGTACATCGCCTCCTACTCTGGTGTCGCGCCCAGCACGACGGCCAGCAGGATCACCCACTCGCAGAGGATGCCAGTCCATGTGTACCTCTCCTGGATATGTGGTTCTGATGCAGGCTCCGTCTTGGGAATGCTCGGCGCAGGCTAAGGCAGCGGCGGCGGTGGCAGAGGGTGGACGCAATCTCCATCACAGACAGCTGAGACTTCCCAACGCGCGTCCTCCTCGCGCTGAGACTCCTCCAGGGGGCGCTGGAGCGCCTCCACCAAGCCTTCCCAACGCGCGTCCTCCTTGCGCTGAGACTCCTCCAGGGCGCGCTAGAGCGCCTCCTCCAAGCCTTCCCAATGTGTGTCCTCCTCGCGCTGAGACTCCTCCAGTGCGTGCTGGAGCGCCTCCTCCAGTGCGGCCTGGTAGGCTGCCTCTTTAATATATGTACAGATACAATATATAGTTACGTATAGAAGCTCTATGTAAATATACAGTCTAACACCCTCCCTCAATCTTAACTGTGACCTGAGAAAGTTAAGATTGCGTCTACGATCTTCGAGCTGAGGTTGTGGAAGTGGCTTCATGAAGATGTCAGCAAGTTGATCTTTGGAGGAGATAAACTTGACATGAAGAAGCTTCTGTGCAACACGTTCCCTCACAAAATGATAGTCAACTTTGATGTGCTTGCGAGCATGGAAATCTGGATTGCATGAAAGATATGTCGCACCAATATTGTCACACCAAAGAACCGGTGTCTGCTCCTGAGAGACTCCCAACTCTCTCAACAGAGACAGTACCCAAATAAGCTTAGCTGTGGCATTGGAAAATTCCTTATACTCTGCTTCAGTGCTACACCGAGATACGGTGGCTTGCTTGTGCGCACTCCAAACGATCAAGTTGGGACCAGAGAAGACAGCATAGCCCCCCCCCCCCCGGTTGATCGCTGGTCATCCAGGCTCCCAGCCCAATTTGCATCAGAGAACGTCGAGAGAGCACTCGAGGAGGTAGACCGGAGATGCAAGCCATATGAGACAGTATGAGAGAGATAATGCAGTATCCGCTTCACAGCTGACCAGTGTGAAGTCCGAGGAGCATGAAGATACTGGCACACACGATTTACCGCATAGGAGATGTCTGGTCGTGTGATAGTCAAGTACTGCAAGCCACCAACAATGTTGTGGTACTCTATAGCATCATCTGAAGGAAGCAAAGCACCATCCAATGCCAATAACCGATCAGTCGCAGACATAGGAGTGGTAGCATGCTTGCATTGCAACATACCCTCACATCGCAGCAAGTCCAGGGAATACCTATGCCGAGTGAGAGTTAGGCCAGCAGTTGACCGTGAGACCTCCAGACCAAGGAAGTAATGGAGAGCATCTAGATCCTTGACAACAAAGTGACCACTCATAGCAAACAACAAACGATCAGCGGCAGTCACTGAGGAGCTGATAAGAATAATGTCATCAACATAAACCAGCAGATACATAGTGACCTCATGATGGTGGAACAAGAACAGAGATGTATCAGTAGTTGACGGAGAAAATCCATGACATCGAAGAACCGAGCCAAGTCGTGCATGCCATGCACGAGGAGCCTGCTTAAGTCCATAAAGTGCCTTAACAAGACGACATAAATGATGTGGATGAGCAGGATCAACAAAACCTGGAGGTTGCCGCATATAAACATCTTCCTCCAAGACCCCATGAAGAAAAGCATTCTGAACAAGCTGACACAGAGACCACCCTTTGGCAACAGCCAAGGACAGAAGCAAACAAATAGTGGTAGGTTTAACAACCGGACTGAAAGTATCCTCATAATCAAGACCATACCTTTGCTTGAAACCTTTGGCCACCAGTCGTGCCTTGTATCCCTCAATAGAAACACCAGCATGCTTCTTTACCTTAAACACCCACTTTGAGTCAATAATGTTGACACCGGACACAGGAGGAACCAAGCGCCAAGTATCGTTCCTCTATAGGGCCTGAAACTCCTGCTCCATGGCACTGCGCCAGTGCGGAATCCGAAGAGCCGCCTGAAAATGGCGAGGCTCAGTAGTGGGGTCAGCATATGCCTATACTAGGACGCAGAATAGCGGTATGTGGCAGAGGTGGCTGAGGTGGCATTGGAGACGAAGTCCATGAAGATGGCGACGACAACGCAGACCGCTCCCCGGGCTCAGAAGTCACATGCATCGTTGACACGTCCGGTAGCATGAGAGATTCGGCCGGGCCAGGCGAACGGCCTGGCGAGGACGGGGCGGTGGCCGGCTTTGCCGACGCGGGCGTCGGGCCAGGCCCACGTGGGGCCGAAGGGGGCAAGGCGGAGGCCGGCTCGGCCTACGCGGGCGTCGGGCCAGGCCGGGCTGCGCAGAAGAGGCGGGAGCCAGCTCCATCGGCGGGCCAGGTGACGGGGAGGCATCGCGAGCAGGTGCATGGGGCATGCAATCCCGATCGACTTCCCGCGCACACCCATCGTCGGACGCCCGGGGGAACACCGGCGGCTTCTCATCCAGAAGCTTGATTCATGCTCCTCGTCCAGTACCTGCACCATGGTTAGGTAGCAACAAGTGGGTATATGTAACATCTACAAATTGACCAGGCAAAGGTAAAGCAGACTTCTCAGGTGCAGCGGGAGTGGTGGAAATGACTGAAAGTGTGGAAAAAGGAAACAACATTCTCATCAAACACCACATCACGAGAAATCTAGATGCGGTTAGAGGGAACATGAAGACACGTGTACCCTTTATGAAAAGAACTATAACTAAGAAACACACACTGTTTAGACTGAAACTCCAACTTGTGTTGGTTATATGGAAGAAGATGTGGCCAAAACGCAAACCCAAAAACCTTGAGAAACGTATAATCAGGAATTTCATTCACCAAGAGTTTGATAACCCATAAGTGTAGGGGATCAGTTGTAGCCTCTTTCGATAAGCAAGAGTGTCAAACCCAACGAGGAGCTAAAGTTAGAGCAAATTTTCCCTCAAGTTCTATCGACCAGTGCTACCTCTTGAGCACTGCGTTGGTTTTCCCTTGAAGAGGAAAGGGTGATGCAGCAAAGTAGTGTAAGTATTTCCCTCAGTTTTTGAGAACCAAGGTATCAATCCAGTAGGAGGCCACACGCAAGTCCCACGCACCTACACAAACAAACAAGAACCTCGCAACCAATGCGATAAAGGGGTTGTCAATCCCTTCACGGTCACTTACGAGAGTGAGATCTGATAGAGATGATAAGATAATATTTTTGGTATTTTTATGATAAAGATGCAAAGTAAAATAAAAGGCAATAAAAATAGCAAGTGTTGGAAGATTAATATGATGGAAAATAGACCCCGGGGCCATAGGTTTTACTAGTGGCTTCTCTCGAGATAGCATAAGTATTGCGATGGGTAAACAAATTATTGTCGAGCAATTGATAGAATTGAGCATAGTTATGAGAGTATCTAGGTATGATCATGTATATAGGCATCACATCCGCGACAAGTAGACCGACTCCTACCTGCATCTACTACTATTACTCCACACATCGACCGCTATCCAGCATGCATCTAGAGTATTAAGTTCATGAAGAACAGAGTAACGCATTAAGAAAGATGACATGATGTAGAGGGATAAACTCATGCAATATGATATAAACCCCATCTTTTTATCCTCAATGGCAACAATACAATACGTGCCTTGCTGCCCCTACTGTCACTGGGATGGGACACCGCAAGATTGAACCCAAAGCTAAGAACTTCTCCTATTACAAGAAAGATCAATCTAGTAGGCCAAACCAAACTGATAATTCGAAGAGACTTGCAAAGATAACCAATCATACATAAAAGAATTCAGAGGAGATTCAAATATTGTTCATAGATAATCTTGATCATAAACCCACAATTCAGCGGATCTCGACAAACACACCGCAAAAGAAGATTACATCGACTAGATCTCCACAAGAGAGGGGAGAACATTGTATTGAGATCCAAAAAGAGAGAAGAAGCCATCTAGCTAATAACTATGGACCCGAAGGTCTGAGGTAAACTACTCACACTTCATCGGAGAGGCCTTGAAGATGATGTAGAGGCCCTCCGTGACCGATGCCCCTTCCGGCGGAGTTCCGGAAAAGGCCCCAAGATGGGATCTCACGGGTACAGAAGGTTGCGGCGGTGGAATTAGGTTTTTGGCTCCGTATATGGTAGTTTGGGGGTACGTAGGTATATATAGGAGGAAGAAGTACATCGGTGGAGCAACGTGGGACCCACGAGGGTGGAGGTCGCTCCTAGGGGGTAGGCGCGCCCCCCTACCTCGTGCCCTCCTGGTTGATGTCTTGACGTAGGGTCCAAGTCCTCTGGATCACGTTCGTTTCGAAAATCACGTTCCCGAAGGTTTCATTCCGTTTGGACTCCGTTTGATATTATTTTTCTGCGAAACTCTGAAATAGGCAAAAAACAGCAATTCTGGGCTGGGCCTCCGGTTAATAGGTTAGTCCCAAAAATAATATAAAAGTGTATAACAAAGCCCAATAATGTCCAAAACAGAATATAATATAGCATGGAACAATAAAAAATTATAGATACGTTGCAGACGTATCAAACATCCCCGAGCTTAATTCCTGCTCGTCCTTGAGTAGTTAAATGATAAAAACAGAATTTTTGATGTGGAATGCTACTTGGCATAATTTTCAATGTAATTCTCTTAATTGTGGTATGAATATTCAGATCTGAAAGATTCAAGATAAAAGTTTAATATTGACATAAAAACAATAATACTTCAAGCGTACTAACTAAGCAATCATGTCTTCTCAAAATAACATGGCCAAAGAAAGTTATCCCTACAAAATCATATAGTCTGGCTATGCTCTATCTTCACCACACAAAATATTTAAATCATGCACAACCCCGATGACAAGCCAAGCAATTGTTTCATACTTTTGGTGTTCTCAAACTTTTTCAATCTTCACGCAATACATGAGCGTGAGCCATGGACATAGCACTATATGTGGAATAGAATGGTGGTTGTGGAGAAGAAAAAAAGGGAGAAGATAGTCTCACATCAACTAGGCATATCAACAGGCTATGGAGATGCCCATCAATAGATATCAATGTGAGTGAGTAGGGATTGCCATGCAACGAATGCACTAGAGCTATAAGTATATGAAATCTCAACAAAAGAAACTAAGTGGGTGTGCATCCAACTTGCTTGCTCACGAAGACCTAGGGCATTTTGAGGAAGCCCATCATTGGAATATACGAGCCAAGTTCTATAATGAAAAATTCCCACTAGTAAATGAAAGTAATATCATAGGAGACTCTCTATCATGAAGCTCATGGTGCTACTTTGAAGCACAAGTGTGGTAAAAGGATAGTAACATTGTCCCTTCTCTCTTTTTCTCTCATTTTTTTGTTTAGTCCGGAGTCTCATCCCGACTTGTGGGGGAATCATAGTCTCCATCATCCTTTCCTCACTTGGGAAAATGCTCTAAATTGATGATCATCACACTTTTATTCACTTGCAACTCAACAATTAGAACTCAATACTTAGAACAAAACATGACTCTATGTGAATGCCTCCGGCGGTGTACCGGGATATGCAATGAATCAAGAGTGACATGTATGAAAGAATTATGAATGGTGGCTTTGCCACAAATACGATGTCAACTACATGATCATGCAAAGCAATGTGACAATGATGGAGTGTGTCATAATAAACGGAACGGTGGTAAGTTGCATGGCAATATATCTCGGAATGGCTATGGAAATGCCATGATAGGTAGGTATGGTGGCTGTTTTAAGGAAGGTATATGGTGGGTGTATGATACCGGCGGAAAGTGCGCGGCATTAGAGAGGCTAGCAATGGTGGAAGGGTGAGAGTGCGTATAATCCATGGACTCAACATTAGTCATAAAGAACTCATATACTTATTGTAAAAATCTATTAGTTATCGAAGCAAAGTATTACGCGCATGCTCCTAGGGGGATAGATTGGTAGGAAAAGACCATCGCTCGTCCTCGACCGCCACTCATAAGACAATCAATAAATAAATCATGCTCTGACTTCATCACATAACGGTTCACCATACGTGCATGCTACGAGAATCACAAACTTTAACACAAGTATTCCTCAAATCCACAACTACTCAACTAGCATGACTCTAATATCACCATCTTTATATCTCAAAACAATTATCAAGCATCAAACTTCTCATAGTATTCAACGCACTCATAAGATAATTTTTACTAATCTGGGATTCCTATTACTTTAGGACTAATTTCTCAATTTAAGCAAATTACCATGCTGTTTTGTAGGACTCTCAAAATAATATAAGTGAAGCATGAGAGAACAATAGTTTCTATAAAACAAATCCACCACCGTGCTCTAAAAGATATAAGTGAAGCGCTAGAGCAAAAACTATATAGCTCAAAAGATATAAGTGAAGCACATAGAGTATTCTAATAAATTCCGAATCATGTGTGTCTCTCTCAAAAGGTGTGTAAAGAAAAGATGATTGTGGTAAACTAAAAAGCAAAGACTCAAATAATACAAGACGCTCCAAGCAAAACACATATCATTTGTTGAATAAAAATATAGCTCCAAGTAAAGTTACCGATGGAAGTAGACGAAAGAGGGGATGCCTTCCAGGGCATCCCCAAGCTTTGGCTTTTTGGTGTCTTTAGATTATATTGGGGTGCCATGGGCATCCCCAAGCTTAGGCTCTTGTCACTCCTTGTTCCATAATCCATCAAATCTTTTACCCAAAACTTGAAAACTTCACAACACAAAACTTAGCAGAAAATCTCGTGAGCTCCGTTAGCGAAAGAAAACAAAACACCACTTCAAGGTACTGTAATGAACTCATTCTTTATTTGTATTGGTGTTAAACCTACTCTATTCCAACTTCTCTATGGATTATAAACTATTTTACTAGCCATAGATTCATCAAAATAAGCAAACAACACACGAAAAACAGAATCTGTCAAAAACAGAACAGTCTGTAGTAATCTGTAACTAACGCAAACTTCTAGAACTCCAAATATTCAGCCAAAATAGGAAGACCTAGATAATTTGTTTATTGATCAGAAGCAATTGGAATCAATATTTTATCACGTTCTGGTGATTTTTACCAATTATTTTCGCGAGCAGAAAGTTTCTGGGATTTTCAGCAAGATCAAATAACTATCATCCAAGAAGATCCTATAGGTTAAACTTGGCACAAACACTAATTAAAACATAAAAACACATCTAACCAGAGGATAGATCAAATATTTATTCCTAAACAGAAGCAAAAAAAATCAAAAAACTAAAATAAAATTGGGTTGCCTCCCAACAAGCGCTATCGTTTAATGCCCCTATCTAGGCATAATAGCAATGATAGATCTAGGTATTGCCATCTTTGGTGGGCAATCCGTAAGTGGCTCTCATAACAGATTCATAAGGTAATTTAATTTTCTTTCTAGGGAAGTGTTCCATTCCTTTCCTTAACGGAAATTGGAATCTAATATTCCCTTCCTTCATATCAATAATTGCACCAATCGTTCTAAGAAAAGGTCTACCAAGAATAATAGGACATGAAGCATTGCAATCTATATCAAGAACGATAAAATCTACGGGCACATAATTCCTATTTGCAACAATAAGAACATCATTAATTCTTCCCACGGGTTTTTTGATAGTGGAATCCGCAAGGTGCAAGTTTAAAGAGCAATCATCAAGTTCATGGAAACCTAGCAAATCACACAAAGATTTTGGAATCATGGAAACACTAGCACCCAAATCACACAAAGCATAAAACTCATGATTTTTAATTTTAATTTTAATAGTAGGTTCCCATTCATCATAAATTTTTCTAGGGATAGAAACTTCCAACTCAAGTTTTTCTTCATAAGATTGCATCAAAGCATCAATGATATGTTTAGTAAAAGCTTTATTTTGACTATAAGCATGCGGAGAATTTAGCACGGATTGCAACAAGGAAATACAATCTATTAAAGAGCAATTATCACAATTAAATTCCTTGAAATCCAAAATAGTGGGTTCATTGATATCTAAAGTTTTAATTTCTTCAATCCCACTTTTACCAATTTTTGCATCAAGATCTAAAAACTCCGAATTTTTGGAACGCCTTCTAGGTAGAGGTGGCTCATATTCAGTCCCATCATTATTAAGATTCATATTGCAAAACAAAGATTTAATAGGGGACACATCAAATACTTTTAGATCTTCATCTTTATTCTCATAGAATTTTTCCGGTTTGGCGGCCATCTTATTGACTAAGGTGGCCTGCTTATCCGATACTTCAGCGATTAATTTTTCTAGATGAGCAATTTGAGATTTCAAACCATAAAATTCCTTAGACATATCATCAAGCTCTTTATTCATGCACTCCATAAAGCATTTTTGTTCCTTAAACTCATTTCTAAAGAAATTATTATGCTCAAATTGTAAAGTCATAAAACTTTGGACATTATTTTCAATCTCTTCCAACCTTTTAAGGTGAAGATCACCAAAGCTAGGCGGGAACATAGGGGCAATAAGCAACAGGAGACAAGCGGAAATGAGACGAATGAAAGAGAGGGCGAATAAAAACGGCAAGGGTGAAGTGGGGGAGAGGAAAACAAGAGGCAAATGGCAAATAATGTAATGCGAGGGAGATGAGTTTGTGATGGGTACTTGGTATGGCTTGACTTGTGCATAGACTCCCCGGCAACGGCGCCAGAAATGGCTCATTGTCGGGAGCCAAATCTTGACTTGACTTCGCGTAAGCCTCCCCGGAAACGGCGCCAGAAATCCTTCTTGCTACCTCTTGAGCACTGCATTGGTTTTCCCTTGAAGAGGAAAGGGTGATGCAGCAAAGTAGCGTAAGTATTTCCCTCGGTTTTTGAGAACCAAGGTATCAATGCAGTAGGAGGCCACGCGCGAGTCCCACGCTCCTACAAAAACAAACAAGAACCTCGCAACCAATGTGATAAAGGGGTTGTCAATCCCTTCACGGTCACTTACGAGAGTGAGATCTGACAGAGATGATAAGATAATTTTTTTGGTATTTTTATGATAAAGATGCAAAGTAAAATAAAAGGCAATAAAAATAGCTAAGTGTTGGAAGATTAATATGATGGAAAATAGACCCGGGGCCATAGGTTTCACTAGTGGCTTCTCTCGAGATAGCATAAGTATTGCGATGGGTAAACAAATTATTGTCGAGCAATTTATAGAATTGAGCATAGTTATGAGAGTATCTAGCTATGATCATGTATATAGGCATCACGTTCACGACAAGTAGACCGACTCCTGCCTGCATCTACTACTATTACTCTACACATCGACTACTATCCAGTATGCATCTAGAGTATTAAGTTCACGAAGAATAGAGTAACACATTAAGAAAGATGACATGATATAGAGGGATAAACTCATGCAATATTATATAAACCCCATCTTTTTATCCTCGATGGCAACAATACAATACGTGCCTTGCTGCCCCTACTGTCACTAGGAAAGGACACCGCAAGATTGAACCCAAAGCTAAGCACTTCTCCTATTGCAAGAAAGATCAATCTAGTAGGCCAAACCAAACTGATAATTCGAAGAGACTTGCAAAGATAACCAATCATACATAAAAGAATTCAGAGGAGATTCAAATATTGTTCATAGATAATCTTGATCATAAACCCACAATTCATCGGATCTCGACAAACACGCCGCAAAAGAAGATTACATCGAATAGATCTCCACAAGAGAGGGGGAGAACATTGTATTGAGATCCGAAAAGAGAGAAGAAGCCATCTAGCTAATAACTATGGACCCGAAGGTCTGAGGTAAACTACTCACACTTCATCGGAGAGGCCTTGGAGATGATGTAGAGGCCCTCCGTGAGCGATGCCCCTTCCGGTGGAGTTCCGGAAAAGGCCCCAAGATGGGATCTCATGGGTACAGAAGGTTGCGGTGGTGGAATTAGGTTTTTGGCTCCATATCTGGTAGTTTGGGGGTACGTAGGTATATATAGGAGGAAGAAGTACGTCGGTGGAGCAACGTGGGGCCCACGAGGGTGGAGGGCGCTCCTAGGGGGGTAGGCGTGCCCCCCTACCTCGTGCCCTCCTGGTTGATGTCTTGATGTAGGGTCCAAGTCCTCTGGACCATGTTCATTCCGAAAATCACGTTCCCGAAGGTTTCATTCTGTTTGGACTCCGTTTGATATTCTTTTTCTGCGAAACTCTGAAATAGGCAAAAGACAACAATTCTGGGCTGGGCCTCCGGTTAATAGGTTAGTCGCAAAAATAATATAAAAGTGTATAATAAAGCCCAATAATGTCCAAAATAGAATATAATATAGCATGGAACAATAAAAAATATAGATACATTGGAGACGTATCAACCACCGATACAACTCTATGCACGCTTAACGTTCGCTTTACCTAGAACAAGTATGAAACTAGAAGTACTTTGTAGGTGTTGTGGGATAGGTTTGCAAGATAATAAAGAGCAAGTAAATAAAAATTAGGGGCTGTTTAGATAAATAAACAATTAAGTTAGTATAGCGAGTGTGGAAAAGTGGTGGTAGGAGTTGCAGAATTTTCCCTAAGCAATTGACTACATTACTAGACCGATAGCAAGTTTTTATGTGGGAGAGGCCACTGCTAGCATGTCATCCCTTACTTGGAATTCTATGCACTTATGATCTAGAACTATTAGCAAGCATCCGCAAGTACTATTTTTCATTAAGGTAAACCCCAACCATATCCTTAAGACATATTGGCCCCCTTCAATCCCGTATGCATCAATTTCTATGCTAGGCTGAAGATGCTGCCACCCTTTCCCTCCAATACATAGTCATATCAATATACAACTAACCCTATGTCGTGATTCACACGTGCGCTCATATGATGGGCACCAAAGGATAGCAACATAACCACAAGCAAATTAAACCAATCATAGCAATTCACCAATAACCGATAGGACAACAAAAATCTACTCAATCATCATAGGATGGCAACACATCATTGGATAATTATATGAAACATAAAGCACCATGTTCAAGTAGAGGGTACAGTGGGTTGCGGGAGAGTGGGCTGCTGTAGATAGATGAGGGGAGGTGATGAAGATGTTGGTGAAGATGACGGAGGTGTTGGTGTAGATCACCGTCACACGATGATTGCCCCGGCGTTCCGGCGCCACTGGGAGAGAGGGGGAGAGAGCCCCCCTCATTCTTCTTCCTCGACCTCCCCCTAGATGGGAGGAGGGTTTCCCCTCTAGTCCATGGCGTCCATGGCGGCGTAGCCGCGAGAGTCATTCCGAGATTGGATATGTCTCTCTGTTTTTCTTCTGTTTTGCGACCCCTGTATTTGGCCTTCCACCGTTTCTTAAATTCCCGAAGATTTTAACACGATTTTTTCAGATATTAGCTTTATTGCGGCTGAAGAAGCGCACCAGCCGCCTTACGGGGTGTCCACAAGACTGCCATGCGTGTCCTGGGTAGGGGGCGCCCCCCTATGGCTTGTGGGCCCCTCGGGTATCGTCTCATGTTGATTCTTTTTCCCAAAAATCACAAATATTCCAAAATAATTCTCCGTAAGTTTTATCGCGTTTGGACTTCGTTTGGTATGGATATTCTGTGAACAAAAAACATGCAACAAATACGAACTGGCACTGGGCACTGGATCAATATGTTAGTCCCAAAAATAATATAAAAAGTTGCCAAAAGTATATGAAAGTTGTAGAATATTGGCATGAAACAATAAAAAATTATAGATATGATGGAGATGTATCAACATCCCCAAGCTTAATTCCTGGTAAATGATAAAAAAGATAATTTTTGGTGTGGAATGCTACCTAGCATAATCTTGATCATGTAATCTAATCATGGCATGAATATTAAGACACGAGTGATTTAAGGAAATGGTCTATCATTTGACATCGAAAGAACAATACAAGACATGCATGTAATTCATCATTGCCTTTCATAATAATGGAGCTAAAGGAAACAACCTCTATACACTTAATTGTGGTAAGCATGACACACTCAATCTACCCTGCATAAAGTATAAATCATGAGCACCCTGGTGTCAAACCAAGCAATTGCATCGTACTTCTAACACGCTTCAACATTCTCAACTTCACTCAATACATGAGCGTGATCCATGGATATAGCACTATGGGCGGAATAGAATCCGGTGGTAGGGATCAATAGGAGAAGGAAGGAAGTCTCTCATCTAGGCGGATCAACGGGCTATGGAGGTGCCCATCAATCGATATCAATGCGAGGAGTAGGGATTGCCATGCAACGGATGCACTAGAACTATAAGTGTATGGAAGCTCACAAATGAAACTAAGTGGGTGTGCATCTAACATGTTGGCTCATGAAGACCTTGGGCATTTGAGGAAGCCCATCATCGGAATATACAAGCCAAGTTCTATAATGAAAAAGTTCCCACTAGTATATGAAAGTGATAACTCAAAACACTCTCTATATGAAGAACATGGTTCTACTCTAAAGCACAAGTGTGGTAAAATGGATAGTAACATTGCCCCTTCTCTCTTTTTCTCTCATTTTTTAATTGTTTTGGGCTCTTTGGCCTCTTTTCTTTTATTTTGGACTCTTTGGCCTTTTTTTTGTAAGTCTGAAGTCTCATCCTGATGTGTGGGAATCATAGCCTCCATCATCCTTTCCTCACTAGCGCAATGCTCTAATAATGATGATCATCACACTTTTATTTACTTACAACTCGATAAAACTGATACATGATGACTATATGAATGCCTCTGGCAGTGTACCAGGATGTGTAATGATCTAGCATAGCAAAGATATCAAAAAGCAGACAAGCCATAAAAATATCATGCTAGCTATCTTACGATCATGCAAAGCAATATGACAATGAACGCTGAAGTCATGTATATGATGATGATGGAAGTTGCATGGAATATATCTCGGAATGGCTATGGAAATGCCATAATAGGTAGGTATGGTGGCTGTTTTGAGGAAGGTATAAAGAGGGTTTATGCACCAGCGAAAGTTGCGCGGTACTAGAGAGGCTAGCAATGGTGGAAGGGTGAGAGTGTGTATAATCCATGGACTCAACATTAGTCATAAAGAACTCATATACTTATTGTGAAAGTTTTATTAGCCCTCAAAGCAAAGTTCTACTCGCATTCCCCTAGGGGGGAGAGGTTGGTAGGAGTTAACCATCGCGCACCCCCGATTCAAACAGCACAAAGGATTTAAATCAAGGATAAATTGTGCTTCGACCTCACTGCTAATGTCAGCGGCCACCACTTTACATGCGTGAGGATTTACTTGCATAAAGATTTACTTCCCTTAACACGATTATTAATACTCAACTTTAATTCTTTTACTAGCATGCCCCCATATTACCACCTCAATATCGCAAAACTATTGCAAGGAATCAAACATATCATACTGAGTGATCTACAAGTTTATGTAGGATTTTATGACAAACCATCTGCATGACCAAATCCTGTTAACTCTCTAAATAGATATAAGTGAAGCATGAGAGTTTAATTCTTTCTACAAAAGATATGCCCACGCTCCAACAAATATAAGTGAAACAAAAGAGCATTTTACAAATGGTGGTTTTTCTACGTAGAGAAACAGACATCCAAACTTCAAATGATATAAGTGAAGCACATGAAGCATTCTATAAAGCCATACTCAAAAGATATAAGGGAAGTGCAAAGAGCATTATATAAATCAACCAAGGACTATCTCATACCAGCATGGTGCATTATTAAAAGACAAAAAAATAAAAATCACACGACGCTCCAAGATTTACGCATATCATGTGACGAATAAAAATATAGCTCCAAGTAAAATTACCAATGGTCGTTAGAAGAAAGAGGGGATACCTTCCGGGGTATCCCCAAGCTTAGTTGCTTGGGAGTCCTTGAATATTACCTTGGGGTGCCTCGGGCATCCCCAAGCTTAGGCACTTTCCACTCCTTATTCCTTCATCCATTGTGATCTCACCCAAAACTTGAGAACTTCAATCACACAAAACTTAACAAAACCATCGTGAGATCCATTAGTATAATAAAGCAAATCACCACTTTAAGTGTTGTTGCAAACCAATTCATATTTTTTTGCATTATCCCTACTGTACTCTAACTTCTCCAAGTCTTATACCAACGATACAATCCAAGGTTTCATCAAAACAAGCAAAACAATGCATCAAAAACCGAATCTGTCAAAAACAGGACAGTCTGTAGCAATCTGAACATTGACCATACTTCTGTAGCTCTAAAAGTTCTGAAAAATTAGGACAAAATAAATAATTTTTATATCAGTACTGTGTAAAAAATTCAGAAACTTTTGACATTCCAGTAAAAAAGTAAACTCACGCACTACAGCCAAAGTTTCTGTCTTTTCACTGCACATACCAAACAAGCAATCTAATCATCCTAAAGGTAAATCTTGGCACATTATTTTTATAATACAATTAATTTGTAGAGGGGAATATTATTTTTGTTTAAAAGTTTCTGTAATTCAAGATTTGCAAAGTTTCCATGGGCATGAACAAAGTTCAAGGAGCTCCCCCACTTCAATCGTGCTCGTCCTTCTTACTTTCACTTTTCTTTTTGAAAAAGTTTTAGGTCCCCACCTTATTTTTTAAAACTTTTTAAAAGAACTCAAAAGAAATAAATGACTCTCTAAAACTTCCGGGTTTTCTCCCTGGCAGCGCTTTCTTTAAAGCCATTAAGCTAGGCGTATAGTGCTCAAGTAATGGATCCACCCGGATCCCAAGGTATAGCAAAGCCAATTTTAATTAACAATGATTTGTGATTTAATAGTGAGAACAAAGTAACATATATCATGCAAAAACAAAGTCTAACTCTCTTCATATGCATCGGCATGTCCTAAAAGAACAATTCATGCACACATGGTAAAGGCCGATACATAGCATAAACAGTTTCTTGCAAATTTATCGTATTGGAAACATAGAGAGGCGGAGATGTAGTTCCTCTCTCATAATAATTGCAACTAGGAGAAGCAAGCACATGCATATTATATTTATCAAAATCATCATGTGCAATAGTAGAACGCACCCCATCAATATAATCCTTAATAAGCGCAAACTTCTTCGATATAGTGTAGTTGGGAGAATTCAAAAATATAGTAGGACTATATGAGTGGGTGCAATAGCAAGAATTTCATTATTAACATAAGGAACTATAGCAAGTTCATATCCATAAGCATAATTCATATTGGCATCAAGGCTACAAGCATAGCAAGCATAAAGTTCATCAAAAAGGGACATTTGAAACGAATCCAAGGGATCATGGCAACCATCATAGCATTCATCCTTTGGTAAGCATGAAGGGAAATTAAACAATGTATGGGATAAAGAGTTACTCTCATTAGAAGGTGGGCACGGGTGATCAATCCGCTCTTCCTCCTTTTATTATTCACTCTCCTCCTCATCTTTTTCATCTAATGAGCTCATTGTGTCATCAATTTCTTCTTCCATAGATTCCTGCAAAATATTAGTCTCTTCTTGGATAGTGGAGACTTTCTCAATGAACTCATTATTATAACCATTGTATTCATAATTCTCATAGCAAATTTAAGTATAGCATAATTTTCAAATCTGTAAACAACATCATCAAAGTTTTCACACTTTTTAAACAAAGATTCAATTTCATAAGCACCCTTAAAAGCAACAAATTCTTATATTTGTTCTACATCATAGTAATCATATATACCATTAGCATAAGAACTAGAGCAACAAGTATAATCATATCTGTGACATAAATTCCAAGCATAACAATGCAACATATGAATTTGATCCCATAAGAGTTTCCCTTTTTGAGTCAAGCGATAATCCCTAAAGTATTCACGTTGATCCAACGTGTATCCCATTATCAAGTTGAATGCGGTTTTCTCAGGATTATCAAAGTAGTGTTTAATATTTTCCACATAACGAGCATCAAGGGTTTTAGGAGGTTCCCCATCTCCATGAGTAGCAAGTACACCTATTTTTTTGGTATTTCATGTTCCATATCCATAACTAAAGATAGAGAACAACATAGAACAAAAAATAAAAAATACTTAGTGATAAAGCAAACAAGCACACACGAGAATATTCACCCCACGCTATTGCTCCCCGGAAACGGCGCCAGAAAAAGGTCTTGATAACCCACAAGTGTAGGGGATCAGTTGTAACCTCTTTTGATAAGTAAGAGTGTCGAACCCAACGAGGAGCTAAAGTTAGAACAAGTATTCCCTCAAGTTCTATCGACCACCGATACAACTCTATGCACGCTTAACGTTCTCTTTACCTAGAACAAGTATGAAACTAGAAGTACTTTGTAGGTGTTGTGGGATAGGTTTGCAAGATAATAAAGAGCACATAAATAAAAATCAAGGGTTGTTTAGATAAATAAACAATTAAGTTAGTATAGAGAGTGTGGAAAAGTGGTGGTAGGAGTTGCGGAATTGTCCCTAAGCAATTGACTACGTTACTAGACCGATAGCAAGTTTTTATGTGGGAGAGGCCACTGCTAGCATGTCATCCCTTACATGGAATTCTATGCACATATGATCCAGAACTATTAGCAAGCATCCGCAACTACTAACTAAGGTACAACCCAACCATATCCTTAAGATATATTGGCCCCACTTCAATCCCGTATGCATCAATTTCTATGCTAGTTGAAGGTGCTGTCACCCTTGCCCTCCAATACATAGTCATATCAACATACAACTAACCCTATGGCGTGATCCACACGTGCGCTCATATGATGGGCACCAAAGGATAGTAACATAACCACAAGCAAATTAAACCAATCATAGCAATTCACCAATCACCATTAGGACAACAAAAATCTACTCAATCATCATAGTATGGCAACATATCATTGGATAATTATATGAAACATAAAGCACCATGTTCAAGTAGAGGGTACAGCAGGTTGCGGGAGAGTGGACTGCTGAATATAGATGAGGGGAGGTGATGAAGATGTTGGTGAAGATGACGGAGGTGTTGGTGTAGATCGCCGTCACATGATGATTGCCCCGGCGGCGTTCCGGCGCCACCGGGAGAGAGGGGGAGAGAGCCCTCCTCCTCCTTCTTCTTCTTCTTCTTCTTCTTCTTCTTCCTCGACCTCCCCACTCGATGGGAGGAGGGCTTCCCCTCTGGTCCATGGCCTCCATGGCGGCGGAGGGACGAGAGCCCCTCAGAGATTGGATATATCTCTTTGTTTATCTTCTGTTTCGCGGACCCTGTTTCTGGCCTTTCACCGTTTCTTAAATTCTCGGAGATCCGTAACTTCGATTGGGCTGAAATTTTAACACGATTTGTTTTCGGATATTAGCTTTCTTGCGGCCAAAGAAGGGCACCAACCGCCTTACGGGGTGGCCACAAGCCTCCCAGGCGCGCCCTGGGTAGGGGGGCGCACCCTACGAGTTGTGGGCCCCTCAAGCATCGTTCACGTTGATTCTTTTTCCCAAAAACCACAAATATTCCAAAATAAATCTCCGTAAGTTTTTATCATGTTTGGACTTCGTTTAGTATGGATATTCTGCGAAACAAAAAAAACATGCAGCAAATAGGAACTAGGACTAGGCACTGGATCAATATGTTAGTCCCAAAAATAATATAAAACGTTGCCAAAAGTATATGAAAGTTGTAGAATATTGTCATGTAACAATCAAAAATTATAGATACGACGGAGATGTATCAGAGTTCTGTTGGGGAATGTAGTAATTTCAAAAAAAATTCCTACGCACACGCAAGATCATGGTGATGCATAGCAACGAGAGGGGAGAGTGTTGTCCATGTACCCTCGTAGACCGAAAGCGGAAGCGTTAGCACAACGCGGTTGATGTAGTCGTACGTCTTCACGATCCGACCGATCCAAGTACCAAACGTACGGCACCTCCGAGTTCAGCGCACGTTCAGCTCGATGACGTCCCGCGAACTCCGATCCAGCAGAGCTTCACGGGAGAGTTCTGTCAGCACGACGGTGTGATGACGGTGATGAGGTTGCTACCGACGCCGGGCTTCGCCGAAGCACCGCTACGATATGACCGAGGTGGAATATGGTGGAGGGGGCACCGCACACGGCTAAGAGATCAAGAGATCAATTGTTGTGTCTACAGGTGCCCCCTGCCCCGTATATAAAGGAGCAAGGGGGGAGGCGGCAGGCCAGGAGGAGGGCGCGCCAAGGGGGGAGTCCTACTCCCACCGGGAGTAGGACTCCTCCTTTTCCTTGTTGGAGTAGGAGAGGGATGGAAGGGAGAGAGGAGGAGAAGGAAAAAGGGGGGCGCTGCCCCCCCTTGATACGTCTCCGTCGTATCTACAATTTTTGATTGTTCCATGCCAATATTCTACAACTTCCACATACTTTTTGGCAATTTTTATACTATTTTTGGGACTAACATATTGATCCAGTGCCCAGTGCCAGTTCCTGTCTGTTGCATGTTTTTGGCTTCGCAGAATATCCATATCAAACAGAGTCCAAACGGGATAAGAACGGACGGAGCTTATTTTTGGAATATTTGGAAAATTCCGGAGAAAAATCCACGTGAGACGGTGCCCGAGGTGGTCACGAGGCAGGGGGCGCGCCTGCCCCCCTGGGCGCGCCCCCTACCCTCGTGAGCCACCCGTATGGCAGTTGACACTCTTCTTTTGCCGCAAGAAAGCTAATTTTCTAAAAAAATCACGGCGAAGGTTTCAGGCCAATCGGAGTTACGGATCTTCATATATACACGAAACGGTGAAACAGAGCCAGAACAGAACGCAGAAACATAGAGAGACAGAGAGACAGATCCAATCTCGGAGGGGCTCTCGCCCCTCCCACGCCATGGAGACCATAGACCAGAGGGGAAACCCTTCTCCCGTCTAGGGAGAAGGTCAAGGAAGAAGAAGAAGGAGGGGGGCTCTCTCCCCCTCGCTTCCGGTGGCGCCAGAGTGCCACCGGGGGCCATCATCATCACCGCGATCTACACCACCACCTCCGCCATCTTCACCAACATCTCCATCACCTTCCCCCCTCCATCTACAGCGGTCCACTCTCCCGCAACCCGATGTACCCTCTACTTGAACATGGTGCTTTAAGCTTCATATTATTATCCAATGATGTGTTGCCATCCTATGATGTTTGAGTAGATCTGTTTTGTCCTATGGGCTATTTGATGATCAAGATTGGTTTGAGTTGCATGTTTTATTATTGGTGCTGTCCTACGGTGCTCTCCGTGTCGCGCAAGCGTGAGGGATTCCCGCTGTAGGGTTTGCAATATGTTCATGATTTTCTTATGGTGGGTGGGGTGAGTGACAGAAGCACAAACCCGAGTAAGTAGGTTGTTTGCGTATGGGATAAAGAGGACTTGATACTTTAATGTTATGGTTGGGTTTTACCTTAATGATCTTTAGTAGTTGCAGATGCTTGCTAGAGTTCCAATCATAAGTGCATATGATCCAAGTAGAGAAAGTATGTTAGCTTATGCCTCTCCCTCAAATAAAATTGCAATAATGATTACCGGTCTAGTTATCGATTACCTAGGGACAAATAACTTTCTCGTAACAACAAGCTCTTTACTAAAACTAATTTAGTTGTGTCTTTATCTAAACAGCCCCTAATCTTTATTTACGCTCTCTTTATTTTCTTGCAGACCTATCCCAAAATACCTACAAAGTACTTCTAGTTTCATACTTGTTCTAGGTAAAGTAAACGTTAAGCCTGCGTAGAGTTGTATCGGTGGTCGATAGAACTTGAGGGAATATTTGTTCTACCTTTAGCTCCTCGTTGGGTTCGACACTCTTACTTATCGAAAACTGTTGCGATCCCCTACACTTGTGGGTTATCAAGACCTTTTTTAGGCACCGTTGCCGGGGAGCAACAGCGTGGGGTGAATATTCTCGTGTGTGCTTGTTTGCTTTATCACTAAGTAATTTTTATTTGCTGTTCTTAATTGTTCTTTATCTTTAGTTATGGATATGGAACACGAAATACCAAGAAAATTAGGTGTACTTGCTACTCATGGAGATGGGGAACCTCCTAAAACCCTCGATGTTGGTTATGTGAAAGATATTATGTACTACTTTATTAATCCTGAGAAAACCCCATTCAATTATGTATTGGGAGTAACATTGGATCAACGTGAATACTTTAGGGAATATCGCTTAACACAAAAAGGGAAACTATTATGGGATCAAATTAATATATTGAAGTGGTATGCTTGGCAACTATGCGTGAGTTATGATTATACTTGTTGCTCTAGGATGAAGGCTCCACACCTTCCCTTTTCATGCAAATTCAATTATAATAAAACCTTAGCTTCTTATGCTAATGGTATATATGATTATTATGATGTGGAACAAATAGAAGAATTTGTTGCTTTTATGGGTGCTTATGAAATTGAATCTATGTGTAAATAGTTTGAAGATTTTGATGATGCTATTTATAGATCTGAAAATTTAGCTATCCTCAAATATTGCTATGAGAATTATGAATACAATTACGAAATTAATGCACTTATTGAGAAAGTCTCCGTTGTCCAAGAAGAGACTAATATTTTGCAGGAGTCTATGGAAGAAGAAGTTGATGAAACTGTGAGCTCATTGGATGCAAAAGATGAGGAGGAGAGCGAAGAACAAAAGAAGGAAGAGCGGATTGATCACCCGTGCCCACCTTCTAATGAGAGTAACTCTTCAACTCATACATTGTTTAATTCCCCTTCGTGCTTACCGAAGGATGATTGCTATGATGACTGTTATGATCCCTTTGATTCTTTTGAAATATCCCTTTTTGATGATGCTTGCTATGCTTGTGGCCAAGATGCCAATATGAATTATGCTTATGGAGATGAACTTGCTATAGTTCCTTATGTTAAACATGAAATTGTTGCTATTATCTTTTTGAATTCTCCCGATTATACTATATCGGAGAAGTTTGATCTTATTAAGGATTATATTGATGGGTTGCCTTTTATCATTGCATGTGATGATTTTGATGAATATAATATTCATGTGCTTGCTGCTCCTACTTGCAATTATTATGAGAGAGGAACTATATCTCCACCTCTCTATGTTTCCAATACGATAAAATTGCAAGAAACTGTTTATACTATGCATTGGACTTTACTTTGTTTGCATGAACTGTTCTTTTATGACATGCCGATGCATAGGAAGAGAGTTAGACTTTGTCATTACATGATATATGTCACTCTGTGCTCACTACTAAATTACAAATCATTGTTAATTAAAATTGGCTTTGATATACCTTGGGATCCGGGTGGATTCATTACTTGAGCACCATATGCCTAGCTTAATGGCTTTAAAGAAAGCGCTGCCAGGGAGACAACCCGGAAGTTTTAGAGATCATTTATTTCTATTGAGTGCTTTCATATAGTTTAAAAACAACAAAAATAAAGAGGGGAACCCAAAACTTTGTCAAAAAGGAAAGTGAAAGTGAGAAAGACAAGCATTGTTGAAGCGGGAGAGCTCCTTGAACCTTGTTCATGCTCACGGAAACTTTGTGAATCTTGATTACAGAAACTTTTCAACAAAAATAATTATTCCCTTGTACAATTACATTGTATTATAAAAATAATGTGCCAAGGTTAGCCTTTAGGATGGTTACAATGCTTGTTGGTTTGTACGGTGCAGGACAGAAACTTAGGCTGTAGTGCGCGATTTTACATTTTTAACTGGAATGTCAAATGGTTCTGATTCTTTTTGCAATGTCTTTATGTGCAAATTTTTTATTTTTCCTAATTTTGGAAGAATTTTTCAAGTATCATTAATATGGTGAATGTTCAAATTATTACAGATTGTTCTGTTTTAGACAGATTCTGTTTTTGATGCATAGTTTGCTTGTTTTGATGAAACTATCAATTTATATCAGTGGATTAAGCCATGAAAAAGTTATATTACAGTAGACACAATGCAAAAACAAAATATGAATTGGTTTGCAACAGTACTTAGAGTAGTGAATTGCTTTATTATACTAACGGATCTTACCGAGTTTTCTATTGAAATTTTGTGTGGATGAAGTGTTCGATGATTGAGAAGGTTTCAAAGTGAGAAGAAGGAAGAGAGCCAAGAGCTCAAGCTTGGGGATGCCCGAGGCACCCCAAGTAAATATTCAAGGAGACTCAAGCGTCTAAGCTTGGGGATGCCCCGGAAGGCATCCCCTCTTTGTTCAACAAGTATCAGTATGTTTTTGGATTCGTTTCGTTCATGTGATATGTGCAATCTTGGAGCGTCTTTTGCATTTAGTTTTCCTTTTTAATTTTATGCACCATGCTGGTATGAGATAGTCATTGGTTGATTTATAGAATGCTCTCTGCACTTCACTTAAATCTTTTGAGTATGGCTTTATAGAATGCTTCATGTGCTTCACTTATATCATTTGAAGTTTGGATTGCCTGTTTCTCTTTACATAGACAACCGCCATTTGTAGAATGCTCTTTTGCTTCACTTATACTTGTTAGAGCGTGGGCATATCTTTTGTAGGAAGAATTAAACTCTCGTGATTCACTTATATCTATTTAAGAGAGATGACAGGAACTGGTCATTCACATGGTTAGTCATAAAATCCTACATAAAACTTGTAGATCACTGAATATGATATGTTTGATTCCCTGCAATATTTTTGCGATATAAAGATGGTGATATTAGAGTCAGGCTAGTGGGGTAGTTGTGGATTAGTAGAAATACTTGTGTTGAGGTTTCTGATTCCCGTATCATGCACGTATGGTGAACCGTTATGTGATGAAGTCGGAACATGATTTATTTATTGATTGTCTTCCTTATGAGTGGCGGTCGGGGACGAGCGATGGTCTTTTCCTACCAATCTATCCCCCTAGGAGCATGCGCGTAGTACTTTGTTTTGATGACTAATAGATTTTTGCAATAAGTATGTGAGTTCTTTATGACTAATGTTGAGTCCATGGATTATACGCACTCTCACCCTTCCATCATTGCTAGCCTCTTCGGTACCGTGCATTGCCCTTGGTGCAAACTTCGCCAGTGCAGCCAAACCCCGTGATATGATACGCTCTGTCACACATAAGCCTCATTATATCTTCTTCAAAACAGCCACCATACCTACCTATCATGGCATTTCCATAGCATTCCGAGATATATTGCCATGCAACTTCCATCATCACCATATACATGACTCGAGCATTCATTGTCATATTGCTTTGCATGATCGTAAGATAGCTAGCATGATATTTTTATGGCTTCTCTGTTTTTTGATGTCTTTGCTACGCTAGATCATTGCACATCCCGGTACACCGCCGGAGGAATTCATATAGAGTCATATCTTTGTTCTAGTATCGAGTTGTAAGTAAATAAAAGTGTGATGATCATCATTATTAGAGCATTGCCCCAGTGAGGAAAGGATGATGGAGACTATGATTCCCCCATAAGTCGGGATGAGACTCCGGACTTTACAAAAAATAAAAGAGGCCAAAGACGCCCAAATAAAAAAGAGGCAAAGAAGCCCACCAAAAAATAAAAAATAAAAAAAGAAAATAAAAAATGAGAGAAAAAGAGAGAAGGGGCAATGTTACTATCCTTTTACCACACTTGTGCTTCAGAATAGCACCATGATCCTTCATATAGAGAGTCTCTTGAGTTATCACTTTCGTATACTATTGGGAATTTTCATTAGAGGACTTGGCTTGTATATTCCGATGATGGGCTTCCTCAAATGCCCGAGGTCTTCATGAGCAAGCAAGTTGGATGCACACCCACTTAATTTCCAGTTTGAGATTTCATACACTTATAGCTCTTAGTGCATCCGTTGCATGGCAATCCCTACTCACTCACATTGATATCTATTAATGGGCATCTCCATAGCCCGTTGATACGCCTAGTTGATGTGAGACTTTCTCCTTTTTTGTCTTCTCCACACAACCTCCACCATCATATTCTATTCCACCTATAGTGCTATGTCCATGGCTCACACTCATGTATTGCGTGAAAGTTGAAAAGGTTTGAGAACGTCAAAAGTATGAAACAATTGCTTGGCTTGTCATCGGGGTTGTGCATGATTTGAATATTTTGTGTGGTGAAGATGGAGCATAGCCAGACAATATGACTTTGTAGGGATAACTTTCTTTGGCCATGTTATTTTGAAAAGTCATGATTGCTTTATTAGTATGCTTGAAGTATTATTTTCTTAATTTCAAATGATAGACTATTGGTTTGAATCACTCGTGTCTTAATATTCATGCCATGATTAGACATATGATCAAGATTATGCTAGGTAGCATTCCACATCAAAAATTATCTTTTTTTATCATTTACCTACTCGAGGATGAGCAGGAATTAAGCTTCGGGATGCTGATACGTCTCCGTCGTATCTATAATTTTTGATTGTTCCATGCCAATATTCTACAACTTCCATATACTTTTTGGAAATTTTTTATACTATTTTTGGGACTAACATATTGATCCAGTGCCCAGTGCCAGTTCCTATCTGTTGCATGTTTTTGGGACTAACTTATTTTTGGAATATTTGGAAAATTCCGGAAGAAAAATCCACGCGAGACGGTGCACGAGGTGGTCACGAGGCAGGGGGGCGCGCCTGCCCCCCTGGGTGCGCCCCCTACCCTCGTGAGCCACCCGTAAGGCGGTTGACGCTCTTCTTTTGCTGCAAGAAAGCTAATTTTCTGGAAAAAAATCAGGGTGAAGGTTTCAGGCCAATCGGAGTTACGAATCTCCATATATACACGAAACTATGAAACAGAGCCAGAACAGAACGCAGAAACGGAGAGAGACAGAGAGACAGATCCAATCTCTGAGGGGCTCTCGCCCCTCCCACGCCATGGAGGCCATGGACCAGAGGGGAAACCCTTGTCCCATCTAGGGAGAAGGTCAAGGAAGAAGAAGAAGGAGGGGGGCTCTCTTCCCCTCGCTTCCGGTGGCGCCGGAGTGCCACCGGGGGCCATCATCATCACCGCGATCTACACCAATACCTCCGCCATCTTCACCAACATCTCCATCACCTTCCCCCCTCTATCTACAGCGGTCCACTCTCCCGCAACCCGCTGTACCCTCTACTTGAACATGGTGCTTTATGCTTCATATTATTATCCAATGATGTGTTGCCATCCTATGATGTTTGAGTAGATCTATTTTGTCCTACGGGCTATTTGATGATCAAGATTTGTTTGAGTTGCATGTTTTATTATTGGTGCTGTCCTATGGTGCTCTCCGTGTCGTGCAAGCGTGAGGGATTCCCACTGTAGGGTTTGCAATATGTTCATGATTTGCTTATGGTGGGTGGCGTGAGTGACAGAAGCACAGACCCGAGTAAGTAGGTTGTTTGCGTATGGGATAAGAGGACTTGATACTTTAATGCTATGGTTGGGTTTTACCTTAATGATCTTTAGTAGTTGCGGATTCTTGCTAGAGTTCCAATCATAAGTGCATATGATCCAAGTAGAGAAAGTATGTTAGCTTATGCCTCTCCCTCAAATAAAATTGCAATAATGATTACCGGTCTAGTTATCGATTGCCTAGGGACAAATAACTTTCTCGTAATAACAAGCTCTTTACTAAAACTAATTTAGTTGTTTCTTTATCTAAACAGCCCCTAGTCTTTATTTACACTCTCTTTATTTTCTTGCAAACCTATCCCAAAATACCTACAAAGTACTTCTAGTTTCATACTTGTTCTAGGTAAAGTAAACGTTAAGCGTGCGTAGAGTTGTATCGGTGGTCGATAGAACTTGAGGGCATATTTGTTCTACCTTTAGCACCTCGTTGGGTTCGACACTCTTACTTATCGAAAACTGTTGCGATCCCCTATACTTGTGGGTTATCACCCCTCCTTGTCCAATTCGGACTGGAGGGGGAGGGGCGTGCGGCTACCCCGGCCGCCCCTCCTCTTCTCCCACTAAGGCCCATGAGGCCGAATTAACTCCCCGGGTGGTTTCGGTAACCACCCCCCCAGTACTGCCGTAAATGTCCGAAACCTCCCGGAACCTTTCCGGTGTCTGAACATAGTCATCCAATATATCGATCTTTACATCTCGACCATTTCGAGACTCCTCGTCATGTCTGTGATCATATCCGGGACTCCGAACTACCTTCGGTACATCAAAACACAAAAAATCATAATACTGATCGTCACCAAACTTTAAGCGTGCGGACCCTACGGGTTCGAGAACTATGTAGACATGACCGAGACACGTCTCCGGTCAATAACCAACAGCGGAACCTGGATGCTCATATTGGCTCCCACATATTCTACAAAGATCTTTATCGGTCAAACCGCATAACAACATACGTTGTTCCCTTTGTCATTGGTATGTTACTTGCCCGAGATTCGATCGTCGGTATCTCAATACCTAGTTCAATCTCATTACCGGCAAGTCTCTTTACTCGTTATGTAATGCGTCATCCCGCAACTAACTCATTAGTCACATTGCTTGCAAGGCTTATAGTGATGTGCATTACTGAGAGGGCCCAGAGATACCTCTCCGACAATCGGAGTGACAAATCCTAATCTTGAAATACGCCAACTCAACAAGTACCTTTGGAGACACATGTAGAGCACCTTTATAATCACCTAGTTACGTTGTGACGTTTGGTAGCACACAAAGTGTTCCTCCGGTAAACGGGAGTTGCAGAATCTCATAGTCATAGGAACATGTATAAGTCATGAAGAAAGCAATAGCAACATACTAAACGATCAAGTGCTAAGCTAGAGAATGGGTCAAGTCAATCACATCATTCTCCTAATGATGTGATCCCGTTAATCAAATGACAACTCATGTCTATGGCTAGGAAACTCAACCTTGTTTGATCAACGAGCTAGTCAAGTAGAGGCATACTAGTGACACTATGTCTGTCTATGTATTCACACATGTATTATGTTTCCGGTTAATACAATTCTAGCATGAATAATAAACATTTATCATGAAATAAGGAAATAAATAATAACTTTATTATTGCCTCTAGGACATATTTCCTTCAGTCTCCCACTTGCACTAGAGTCAATAATCTAGTTCACATCGCCATGTGATTTAACACCAATAGTTCACATCACCATGTGATTAACACTCATAGTTCACATCGTCATGTGACCATCACCCAAAGTGTTTACTAGATTCAATAATCTAGTTCACATCGCTATGTGATTAGCACCCAAAGAGTACTAAGGTGTGATCATGTTTGGATTGTGAGAGAAGTTTAGTCAACGGGTCTGCCACATTTAGACCCGTAAGTATTTTGCAAATTTCTATGTCTACAATGCTCTGCATGGAGCTACTCTAGCTAATAGCTCCCACTTTTAATATGTATCTAGATCGATACTTAGAGTCATCCAGATCGGTGTCAAAGCTTGTATCGACGTAACTCTTTACGACGAACTCTTTATCACCTCCATAACCGAGAAATATTTCCTTATTCCACTAAGGATAATTTTGACCGATGTCTAGAGATCTACTCCTAGATCACTATTGTACCCTCTTGCCAAACTCTTGGTGAGGTACAAAATAGGTCTAGTACACAGCATAGCATACTTTATAGAACCTATGACTGAGGCATAGGGAATGACTTTTCATTCTCTTTCTATTTTCTGTCGTGGTTGGGTTTTTGAGTCTGACTCAACTTCACACCTTATAACACAGGTAAGAACCCTTTCTTTGCTTGATCCATTTTGAACTTTTCAAAACTTTATCAAGGTATGTGCTTTGTGAAAGTCCAATCAAGCGTCTTGATCTATCTCTATAGATCTTGATGCCCAATATATAAGCAGCTTCACCGAGGTCTTTCTTTGAAAAACTCCTTTTAAATACTCCTTTATGCTTTCTAGAAAATTCTACATCATTTCTGATCAATAATATGTCATCTACATATACTTATCAGAAAGGCTGTAGTGCTCCCACTCACTTTCTTGTAAATACGGGCTTCACCACAAGTCTGTATAAAACTATATGCTTTAATCAACTCATCAAAGCGTATATTCCAACTCCGAGATGCTTGCACCAGTCCACAGATGGATCGCTGGAGCTTGCACATTTTGTTAGCACCTTTAGGATTGACAAAACCTTTTGGTTGCATCATATACAACTCTTCTTTAATAAATCCATTAAGGATTGCAGTTTTGTTATCCATTTGCCAAATTTCATAAAATGCGGCAATTGCTAACATGATTCGGACAGACTTTAAGCATCGATACGAGTGAGAAAATCTCATCATAGTCAACACCTTCAACTTTGTCAAAAACCTTTTTCGACAAGTCTAGCTTTGTAGATAGTAACACTACTATCAGCGTCCGTCTTCCTCTTGAAGATCCATTTATTTTCTATGGCTTTCCGATCATCGGACAAGTCAACCAAAGTCCATAATTTGTTCTCATACATGGATCCCATCTCAGATTTCATGGCCTCAAACCATTTCGCGGATCTGGGCTCATCATCGCTTCCTCATAGTTTGTAGGTTCATCATGGTCAAGTAACATGACCTCCAGAACAGGATTACCATACCACTCTGGTGTGGATCTTACTCTGGTTGACCTACGAGGTTCAGTAGTAACTTGATCTGAAGTTACATGATCATCATCATTAGCTTCCTCACTAATTGGTATAGGAGTCACAGGAACAGATTTCTGTGATGAACTACTTTCCAATAAGGGAGAAGGTACAGTTACCTCATCAAGTTCTACTTTCCTCCCACTCACTTCTTTCGAGAGAAACTCCTTCTCTAGAAAGGATCCATTCTTAGCAACAAATGTCTTGCCTTCGGATCTGTGAGAGAAGGTGCACCCAACAGTCTCCTTTGGTTATCCTATGAAGACACATTTCTCCGATTTGGGTTTGAGCTTATCAGGATGAAAAAATTTCACATAAGCATCGCAACCCCAAACTTTAATAAACAACAACTTGGGTTTCTCGCCAAACCACAGGTCATAAGGTGTCGTCTCAACAGATTTAGATGGTGCCCTATTTAACGTGAATGCAGCTGTCTCTAATGCATAACCCCAAAACGATAGTGGTAAATCGGTAAGAGACATCATCGATTGCACTATATCCAATAAAGTACGGTTATGACGTTCGGACACACCATTATACTCTGGTGTTCCAGGTGGCATGAGTTTGTGAAACTACTCCACATTATTTTAATTGAAGACAAAACTCATCACTCAAATATTTGCCTCTACGATCAGATTGTAGAAACTTTATTTTCTTGTTACAATCATTCTCTATTTCACTCTGAAAATATTTGAACTCTTCAAGTGTTTCAGACTTGTGTTTCATCAAGTAGATATACACATATCTGCTCAAATCATCTGTGAAGGTCAGAAAAAATGATACCTGCCGTGAGTCTCAACACTCATTGGACCGCATACATCGGTATGTATTATTTCCAATAAGTCAGTGGCTCGCTCCATTGTTCCGGACAATGGAGTCTTAGTCATCTTGCCCATGAGGCATGGTTCGCAAGCATCAAAATGATTCATAATCAAGTGATTCCAAAAGCCCATCAGCATGGAGTTTCTTCATCCACTTTACACCAATATGACCTAAACGGCAGTGCCACAAATAAGTTGCACTATCATTATTAACTTTGCATCTTTTGGCTTCAATATTATGAATATGTGTATTACTACGATCAAGATCCAACGAACCATTTTCATTGGGCGTATGACCATAGAAGGTTTTATTCATGTAAACAGAACAACAATTATTCTCTAACTTAAATGAATAACCGTATTGCAATAAACATGATCAAATCATATTCATGCTCAATGCAAACATCAAATAACATTTATTTAGGTTTAACACTAATAATCCCGAAAGTATAGGGAGTGTGCGATGATGATCATATCAATCTTGGAACCACTTTCAACACACATCATCACTTCACCCTTAACTAGTCTCTGTTCATTCTGCAACTCCCGTTTCGATTTACTACTCTTAGCAACTGAACCAATATCAAATACCGAGAGGTTGCTATAAACACTAGTAAAGTACACATCAATAACATGTATATCAAATATAGCATTGTTCACTTTGCCGTCCTTCTTATCCTCCAAATACATGGGGTAGTTCCGCTTCCAGTGACCAGTCCCTTTGCAGTAGAAGCACTTAGTCTCAGGCTTAGGTCCAAACTTGGGCTTCTTCACTTGAGAAGCAACTTGTTTGCCATTCTTCTTGAAGTTCCCCTTCTTCCCTTTGCCCTTTTCTTGAAACTAGTGGTCTTGTTAACCATCAACACTTGATGCTTTTCTTGATTTCTACCTTCGTTGATTTCATCATCAAGGAGAGCTTGAGAATCGTTTCCATTATCCCTTGCATATTATAGTTCATCATGAAGTTCTAGCAACTTGGTGATAGTGACTAGAGAACTCTGTCAATCACTATCTTATCTGGAAGATTAACTCCCACTTGATTCAAGTGATTGTAGTACTCAGACAATCCGAGCACATGCTTACTGGTTGAGCTATTCTCCTCCATCTTGTAGGCAAAGTAATGTCAGAGGTCTCATACCTCTCGACACGGGCGAGTATGAAATACCAATTTCAGCTCCTGGAACATCTTATATGCTCTGTGGAGTTCAAAACATTTTTGAAGTCCTGGTTCTAAGCCGTAAAGCATGGTGCACTAAACGATCAAGTAGTCAGTAGTCATCATACCGAGCTTTTGTCAAAACGTTCATAACGTCAGCATCTGCTCCTGCAATAGGTCTGTCACCTAGCGGTGCATCAAGGACATAATACTTCTATGCAGCAATGAGGATAATCCTCAGATTACGGATCCAATCCGTATATTTGCTACTAACATCTTTCAACTTAGTTTTCTCTAGGATCCAATCCGTATATTTGCTACTAACATCTTTCAAAACAGGGGAGCTAAACGCGAGCTATTGATCTACAACATAGATATGCTAATACTACCAGGACTAAGTTCATGATAAATTAAAGTTCAATTAATCATATTACTTAAGAACTCCCACTTAGATAGATATCCCTCTTAATCATCTAAGTGATCACGCGATCCAAATCAACTAAACCATGTCTGATCATCACGTGGGATGGCGTAGTTTTCAATGGTGAACATCACTATGTTGATCATATCTACTATATGATTCATGCTCGACCTTTCGGTCTCCAGTGTTCCGAGGCCATATCTGCATATGCTAGGCTCGTCAAGTTTAACCCGAGTATTCTGCGTGTGCAAAACTGGCTTGCACCCGTTGTAGATGAACGTAGAGCTTATCTCACCCGATCATCACGTGGTGTCTCAGCACGACGAACTTTGGCAATAGTGCATACTCAGGGAGAACACTTTTATCTTGAAATTTAGTGAGAGATCATATTATAATGCTACCATCAATCAAAGCAAAATAAGATGCATAAAAGATAAACATCACATGCAATCAATATAAGTGGTATGATATGGCCATCATCATCTTGTGCTTGTGATCTCCATCTCCGAAGCACCGTCATGATCACCATCATCACCGGCGCGACACCTTGATCTCCATCGTAGCATCGTTGTCGTCTCGCCAACTATTTCTTCTATGACTATCGCTACTTCTTAGTGATAAAGTAAAGCAATTACACGGCGATTGCATTGCATACAATAAAGCGACAACCATATGGCTCCTGCCAGTTGCCGATAACTCGGTTACAAAACATGACCATCTCATACAATAAAATATAGCATCATGCCTTGACCATATCACATCACAACATGCCCTGCAAAAACAAGTTAGACGTCCTCTACTTTGTTGTTGCAAGTTTTATGTGGCTGCTACGGGCTGAGCAAGAACCGTTCTTACTTACGCATCAAAACCACAATGATAGTTTGTCAAGTTAGTGTTGTTTTAACCTTCTCAAGGATCAGGCGTAGTCACACTCGGTTCAACTAAAGTTGGAGAAACAGACACCCGCCAGCCACCTGTGTGCAAAGCACGTCGGTAGAACTAGTCTCGCGTAAGCTTACGTGTAATGTCGGTCCGGGCCGCTTCATCCAACAATACCGCCGAACCAAAGTATGACATGCTGGTAAGCAGTATGACTTGTATCGCCCACAACTCACTTGTGTTCTACTCGTGCATATAACATCTATTCATAAACCTGGCTCGGATGCCACTGTTGGGGAACGTAGTAATTTCAAAAAAAATCCTAAGCACGCACAAGATCATGGTGATGCATAGCAACGAGAGGGGAGAGTGTTGTCCATGTACCCTCGTAGACCGAAAGCGGAAGCGTTAGCACAACGCGGCTGATGTAGTCGTACGTCTTCACGATCCGACCGATCCAAGTACCGAATGTACGGCACCTCCGAGTTCAGCACACGTTCAGCTCGATGACGTCCCGCGAACTTCGATCCAGCAGAGCTTCATGGGAGAGTTTCGTCAGCACGACGGCGTGATGACGGTGATGATGTTGCTACCGACGCAGGGCTTTGCCTAAGCACTGCTATGATATGACGACGTGGAATATGGTGGAGGGGGGCACCGCACACGCCTAAGAGATCAAGAGATCAATTGTTGTTTCTAGAGGTGCCCCCTGCCCCCGTATATAAAGGAGCAATGGGGGAGGCGGCCGGCCAGGAGGAGGGCGCGCCAAGGGGGGAGTCCTACTCCCACCGGGAGTAGGACTCCTCCTTTTCCTTGTTGGAGTAGGACAGGGAAGGAAGGGAGAGGGGAGTAGAAGGAAAAGGGGGGGCGCTGCCCCCCCCCTCCTTGTCCAATTCGGACTAGAGGGGGAGGGGGCGCGCGGCTGGCCTGGCCGTCCCTCCTCTTCTCCCACTAAATCCCATGAGGCCCAATTAACTCCCCGGGGGGTTCCGGTAACCCCCCGGTACTCCGGTAAATGTCTGAAACCTCCCGGAACTTTTCCGGTTTCTGAACATAGTCATCCAATATATCGATCTTTACGTCTCGACTATTTCGACACTCCTCGTCATGTCCGTGATCATATCTGGGACTCCAAACTACCTTCGGTACATCAAAATACAAAAACTCATAATATTGATCGTCACCAAACTTTAAGCGTGCGGACCCTACGGGTTTGAGAACTATGTAGACATGACCGAGACACGTCTCCGGTCAATAACCAATAGCGTAACCTGGATGCTCATATTGGCTCCCACATATTCTATGAAGATCTTTATCGGTCAAACTGCATAACAACATACATTGTTCCCTTTGTCATCGGTATGTTACTTGCCTGAGATTCGATCGTCGGTATCTCAATACCTAGTTCAATCTCGTTACTGGCAAGTCTCTTTACTTGTTATGTAATGCATCATCCCACAACTAACTCATTAGTCACATTGCTTGCAAGGCTTATAGTGATGTGCATTACCGAGAGGGCCCAGAGATACCTCTCCGACAATCGAAGTGACAAATCCTAATCTCGAAATACGCCAACTCAACAAGTACCTTCGGAGACACCTATAGAACACCTTTATAATCACCCAGTTATGTTGTGACGTTTGGTAGCACACAAAGTGTTCCTCCGGTAAACGGGAGTTTCATAATGTCATAGTCGTAGGAACATGTATAAGTCATGAAGAAAGCAATAGCAACATACTAAATGATCAAGTGCTAAGCTAACGGAATGGGTCAAGTTGATCACATCATTCTCCTAATGATGTGATCCCGTTAATGAAATGACAACTCATGTCTATGGCTAGAAAACTCAACCATCTTTGATCAACGAGCTAGTCAAGTAGAGGCATACTAGTGACACTATGTTTGTCTATGTATTCACACATGTATTATGTTTCTGGTTAATACAATTCTAGCATGCATAATAAACATTTATCATGAAATAAGGAAATAAATAATAACTTTATTATTGCCTCTAGGGAATATTTCCTTAAAGTTCAAGCGGTGTTTTGATCTGACGGAGTCGTGTAGAAAGCCTGTTAATGAGGAAACAAGCGGTGGAGAAAGCATCACTCCAAAACCGGAAAGGAACGGTGGCATGAGTAAGCAAGGCGAGACCAGTCTCAACTATATGGCAATGCTTACGCTCAGCTACACCGTTTTGCTCATGTGTATGAGGACAAGACACACGATGCATAATTCCAAGCTTATTAAAGAATGCATTGACATTGTGGTACTCACCCCGCCCCAATCGGATTTCACATGAATGATTTGTGACTGAGCAGGCACTCAACATGTGCTTGGAATTGCAAGGAGACTTTAAACACATTAGACTTGCGCTTGAGAAGATAAAGCCAAATGAACCGACTATAAGCATCAATAAAACTGGCACAGTAATTGTGACCACTAACAGAGGTTTGGGCATGGCCCCATGATGCTTGCTTGAACTATGTCAGTATTTCCCCAAAGAGGAAGGGATGATGCAGCACAGCAACGGTAGGTATTTCCCTTAGTGATGAGACCAAGGTTATCGAACAAGTAGGAGAACCAAGCAACACTACGTAAACAACACCTGCACACAAATAACAAATACTCGCAACCCGACGTGTTAAAGGGGTTGTCAATCCCTTTCGGGTAACGGTGCCAGAAATTGGCAAACGGACATGAGATAGTTGTAATAGAGTGATAGATCGAACGACAAACAAAATAAAGTGCAGCAAGGTATTTTGTATTTTTGGTTTAATAGATCTGAAAATAAAAGCAAGGAAAAATAGATCGCAAAGGCAAATATATTAAAGAAGAGACGCGGGGGCCGTAGGTTTCACTAGTGGCTTCTCTCGAGAAAAATAGCAAACAGTGGGTGAACAAATTACTATTAGGCAATTGATCGAACTTCAAAAAATGATGATGATATCCAGGCAATGATCATTATATAGGCATCACGTCCAAGATTAGTAGACCGACTCCTGCCTGCATCTACTACTATTACTCCACACATCGACCGCTATCCAGCATGCATCTAGTGTATTAAGTTCGTGGAGAAACGGAGTAAAGCAATAAGAACAATGACATGATGTAGAAAAGATCTATTTATGTAGAAATAGACCCCATCGTTTTATCCATAGTAGCAACGATACATACGTGTTGGTTCCTCTTCTGTCACTGGGATCAAGCACCATAAGATCGAACTATTGGAAATATGCCCTAGAGGCAATAATAAAATGGTTATTATTATATTTCCTTGTTCATGATAATTGTCTATTGTTCATGCTATAATTGTATTAACCAGAAACCATAATACATGTGTGAATACGTAGACCATAATGTGTCCATAGTAAGCCTCTAGTTGACTAGCACGTTGATCAATAGATGGTTGTGGTTTCCTGACCAAGGACATTGGATGTCGTTGATAACGGGATCACATCATTAGGAGAATGATGTGATGGACAAGATCCAACCCTAAGCATAACACAAGATCGTGTGGTTCGTTTGCTAGACCTTTTCTAATGTCAAGTATCATTTCCTTAGACCATGAGATTGTGCAACTCCCGGATACCGTAGGAATGCTTTGGGTGTATCAAATGGCACAATGTAACTGTGTGGCTATAAAGGTGCACTATAGGTATCTCCAAAAGTGTTTGTTGGGTTGGCACGAATCGAGACTAGGATTTGTCACTCCGTATGACAGAGAGGTATCTCTGGGCCCACTCGGTAATGCATCATCATAATGAGCTCAATGTGACTAAGGGGTTAGCCACAGTCTCATGCATTACGGAATGAGTAAAGAGACTTGCTGGTAACGAGATTGAACGAGGTATGGGGATACTGACGATCGAATCTCGGGCAAGTAACATACCGATAGACAAAGGGAATTGTATACGGGTTTGATTAAATCCCCGACATCGTGGTTCATCCGATGAGATCATCATGGAACATGTGGGAGCCAACATGGGTATCCAGATCCTGCTATTGGTTATTGGCCGGAGAGATGTCTTGGTCATGTCTGAATGGTTCCCGAACCCGTAGGGTCTACACACTTAAGGTTTGGTGACGCTAGAGTTGTTATGGGAAATTGTATGTGGTTACTGAAGGTTGTTCGGAGTCCCGGATGAGATCCCGGACATCATGAGGAGTTCCGGAATGGTCCGGAGGTAAATATTTATATATCGGAAGTCCTGTTTCAGTCGCCGGAATGGTTTCGGGGGGTATCGGTATTGTACCGGGACCACCGAAAGGTGTCCGGGGGTCCACCGGGTGGGGCCATCTGCCCCAGAGGACTTAATGGGCTGAATATGCACTAGTAGAAAATAGGGCTTTGGTCCAGGCCGGGTCAGCCCATTAGTCCCGGTTCAGTCCAGAACCGGGACCAATGGGGGCATTGGACCCGGTTCGTGAGCCCAGGGGGCCGGCCGGGCCACGTGGGCCATTGGTCCCGGTTCATCTGGACCTTTTGGTCCCGGTTGGTGGGACGAACCGGGACCAATGGGCCTCGCTCCTGGCCCACCACCATTGGTCCCGGTTGGTGGCTTGAACCGGGACCAAAGGCTCCCCTTTAGTCCTGGTTCATGCCACCAACCGGGACCAATGAGGTGCCTATATATACCCCCTCGCATAAGAGCAGAGCACACTGCTCTGTTTTTTCTGGCCGAGGGGGAGAGGGCTTGGTGGTGCTCTAGCTCACCTCCTATGCACACAAGGTGTTCGATGGAATGCCCGAGCCACACTACTTAAGCTTTCTCCTCTCCAAGCTCGACCTCCAACCTCCATTTTCCTCAATATTTGTCTAGATTTAGCGGTCCGTCACGCCCCATCCCCGTCTTCACCGCCATCGATCACCCGCGCCGAGCTCATCGCCGGCACCACCGTGGTGAGCCTCTTGTTCTTATCTTCTTTCTGAAAGGAAAAATATTCTTACTTGTATGTTTACATAGATACTTGTATTATTTTCTTACTTTTATTATTGCATCTTATATAGTGCGATGGTTTTGGTATCCGCCCCCGTCGACCCTCGTCCTGTCTATGATTCGGATGTGGTATATACATTATGTTTATAACTATTGGTTCATTTATTGTTTATGAAAATTATGCCGACCAACGTGACATAGATTTTATTTATGTAGGATGTATGTGAATCAGAAATGCCAACCGACCCTATTGTCGAGAGGTTAAATTTAGTTGAAGAAGAAAACAATTTGTTGAAGGAAAAAATTAAAAAAAATTGAGGAGGAGAAGATGATATTGGAGTTGCATGTTGTGGATGTCGTCGATGATCACAAGATCAAGATGGATGCAATGCGCTTGAAGATTAGAAAGATTAGAAAATATGCCATTCATACCGAGGCTTGGTATCATTATGCCGTTGGATCAATTGTTACCTTGGTTGCGATTATGATCGCATTTGTTTTTGCATTGAAATGTTTTACATAGTTTCAATGTATGGTTTAATTAATTAGATGCTCTGGAGAGCTATATGTTGTTAGATGAGAACTATGTATGCACTTTGGTTTTAATGTGATGATGAACTTCTATTAATTTGGACATTTAATTATATATAATGCACGCAGATGAACCGGCAATGGATGTACGGTGACAGACACACCTCCGAGTACATTAAGGGTGTGCATGAGTTTCTCAATGCAGTTGAGGCAAACAAGCATAATGGTTTTATGTGTTGTCCATGCACTGAATGTGGGAATACGAGGTCTTACTCTAACCGGAAAATCCTTCACTCCCACCTGCTTTACAAGGGTTTCATGCCACACTATAATGTTTGGACGAGGCACGGAGAAATAGGGGTTATGATGGAAGACGGTGAAGAAGAAGAGTACGATGACAACTATGTGCCCCCTGAATACGGTGATGCTGCAACGGGGGGAGCTGGTGAAGATCAAGAGGAACCAGACAATGTGCCCAATGATGCTGCAACGGGTGAAGCTGCTGAAGATCAAGAGGAACCAGACGATGTGCCCGATGATGATGATCTCCGTCGGGTCATTGTTGATGCAAGGACGCAATGCGAAAGTCAAAAGGAGAAGCTAAAGTTCGATCGCATGTTAGAGGACCACAAAAAAGGGTTGTACCCCAATTGCGAAGATGGCAACACAAATCTCGGTACCGTACTGGAATTGCTGCAGTGAAAGGCAGAGAATGCTGTGGCTGACAAAGGATTTGAGAAGCTACTGAAAATATTGAAGAAGAAGCTTCCAAAGGATAACGAATTGCCCGACAGTACATACGCAGCAAAGAAGGTCGTATGCCCTCTAGGATTGGAGGTGGAGAAGATACATGCATGCCCTAATGACTGCATCCTCTACCGCGGTACATACAAGGATCTGAACGCATGCCCGGTATGCGGTGCATTGCGGTATAAGATCAGACGAGATGACCCTGGTGATGTTGACGGTGAGCCCCCCCAGGAAGAGGGTTCCTGCGAAGGTGATGTGGTATGCTCCTATAATAGCACGGTTGAAACGTCTATTCAAAAACGAAGAGCATGCCAAGTTGATGCGATGGCACAGTGAGAACCGGAAGAAAGATGGGAAGATGAGAGCACCCGCTGACGGGTCGCAGTGGAGAAAAATCAAGAGAAAGTACTGGGATGAGTTTGCAAAGGACCCAAGGAATGTATGGTTTGCTTTAAGCGCGGATGGCATTAATCCTTTCGGGGAGCAGAGCAGCAATCACAGCACCTGGCCCGTGACTCTATGTATGTATAACCTTCCTCCTTGGATGTGCATGAAGCGGAAGTTCATTATGATGCCAGTTCTCATCCAAGGCCCTAAGCAACCCGGCAACGACATTGATGTGTACCTAAGGCCATTAGTTGATGAACTTTTATAGCTGTGGAATGGAAACGGTGTACGTACGTGCGATGAGCACAGACAGGAGGAATTTAACCTAAAGGCGTTGCTGTTCGTGACCATCAACGATTGGCCCGCTCTCAGTAACCTTTCAGGACAGACAAACAAAGGATACCACGCATGCACACACTGTTTAGATGACACTGAAAGTATATACCTGGACAAATGCAGGAAGAATGTGTACCAGGGCCATCGTCGATTTCTTCCGACCAACCATCAATGTCGAAATAAAGGCAAGCATTTCAAAGGCGAGGCAAATCACCGGAAGAAGCCCGCCATGCGTACCGGTGATCACGTACTTGCTATGGTCAATGATTTACACGTAATCTTTGGAAAGGGTCCCGGCGGACTAGCTGTTCCGAATGACGCTGAGGGACACGCACCCATGTGGAAGAAGAAATCGATATTTTAGGACCTACCCTACTGGAAATACCTAGAGGTCCGCTCTTCAATCGACGTGATGCACGTGACGAAGAACCTTTGCGTGAACCTGCTAGGCTTCTTGGGCGTGTATGGGAAGACAAAAGATACACCTGAGGCACGGGAGGACCTGCAACGTTTGCATGAAAAAGACGGCATGCCTCCGAAGCAGTATAAAGGTTCTGCTAGCTACGCTCTGACGAAAGAAGAGAAAGAAATCTTCTTTGAATGCCTGCTCAGTATGAAGGTCACGACTGGCTTCTCGTCGGATATAAAGGGAATAATAAATATGCCAGAGAAAAAGTTTCAGAACCTAAAGTCTCATGACTGCCACGTGATTATGACGCAACTGCTTCCAGTTGCATTGAGGGGGCTTCTACTGGAAAACGTCCGATTAGCCATTGTGAAGCTATGTGCATTCCTCAATGCAATCTCTCAGAAGGTGATCGATCCAGAAATCCTACCAAGGCTAAGGAGTGATGTTGCGCAATGTCTTGTCAGTTTCGAGCTGGTGTTCCCACCATCCTTCTTCAATATCATGACGCACGTCCTAGTTCATCTAGAAGAAGATAGGTCTCCCTAAATCGCGGTATGAGGGGAGACTGACTGGAAAAGGCACTCTTGGAAGTGACTCAATAATATGCAGGGACGGATATTCTTGGTCTCAAGCACACTACACAGTTCTACAGAACTCTACCTTGGTGACCCCATATGTCGATGAACACAAGAACAGTCTGCGCTCCAAACACCCGGAGCAGTGCGACGACTGGATTACATGTGAACACATCAGGACTTTCAGCAGTTGGTTGGAAACACGTCTCAGAGGTGACAACACTGTTTGTGATGAGTTGTACTTGTTGTCCAGGGGACCATCTTTGACTGTATTGACTTACAAAGGATACGAGATAAATGGGAATACATTTTACACGATCGCCCAAGATCAAAAGAGCACCAACCAAAATAGCGGTGTCCGCTTTGATGCAGCAACCGAGAGCGGAAAGGACACATATTATGGTTACATAGTGGACATATGGGAACTTGACTACGGACATGATTTTAAGGTCCCTTTGTTTAAGTGCAAATGGGTCAACCTGTCAGGCGGCGGGGTACAGGTAGACCCACAGTACGGAATGACAACAGTGGATCTGAAAAATCTTGGGTACACTGACGAACCGTTCGTCCTAGCCAATGATGTGGCACAGGTTATCTATGTGAAGGACATGTCTACCAAACCGAGAAAAAAGAAAAGATAAGGAAGCGAATACATCATACGATGAGCCAAAGCACCACATAGTTCTTTCAGGAAAAAGGGACATCCTGGGAGTGGTCGGCAAGACAGACATGTCTGAAGATTATGAAAAGTTTCATGAAATTCCTCCCTTCAATGTCAAGGCTGACCCAAGCATCCTGATAAATGATGAAGATTATCCATGGTTACGGCGCAATAAGCAAATGACACAAGCGAAGAAAAAGTGAAGACTTTCTCCCACAACTATTATGATGATACCATGCCAACTTTGTAACACACGAGTATGCTATGCCAACTTTTTTAGAGTTCATTTGAAAACCACGAATTTAGGTCGAATTTTCTCTATAGGTGCATCTATGTTCATTTTTTTAGTAAAATTAATCACCAACTTGTGATTCACACAAATTTCAAAGAATTCAAATTTTAACTATTCAAATTTGAAAACTAATGGCACTAACAGAAAGTTTATAATTTTGCTGACCTAATAGCAAAAAGAAATAAAAAATAAAGCAAAAAACAAAAGAAAATAAATAATGGAGAAAACAAAACAAAAAATCTGGAAAACAAAAAAATAGCAACAATAAGTATTTTTTTGTAAATAGAAACAAAATAAAATAAATAAAGCAACAAAGAAAACAAAAAAACTAAAAAAGTGTTTTCAAATTTGAAAACTAATGGCACTAACAGAAAGTTTATAATTTTTCTAAAACTAAAAGAATAAAAAATAAAGCAAAAAACAAAAGAAAATAAATAATGCAGAAAACAAAACAAAAAAAACTGGAAAAAATAGCAACAATAAGTATTTTGTTGTAAGTAGAAACAAAATAAAATAAATAAAGCAACAAAGAAAACAAAAAAACTAAAAAAGTGTTTTCAAATTTGAAAACTAATGGCACTAACAGAAAGTTCATAATTTTTCTAAAACTAAAAGCAAGAAAGAATTAAAATATAAAGCAAAAAACAAAAGAAAATAAATAATGCAGAAAACAAAACAAATAAACTGGATAAAAAATAGCAACAATAAGTATTTTGTTGTAAGTAGAAACAAAATAAAATAAATAAAGCAACAAAGAAAAAAAAGTGCCACCTACTGGGCCCTCACGGCCTGAATACGACTAGAAACCCTGCCATGGGCCAGGATTCAGGCCCGCAGGAGGCCCAGTAGGCCCACAGGCACACAGCGCAGGGTTAGGCCCGAAAGCCTGCATTTGAGAGGAGCTTGAGAGGGAAGGCGCAGTATCACTTATAAACCACTCTCGAGCTCTCTTAGCTAGCGAGGTGGGACTAAAGTTTTGGCGCGGGGCAGCACAAGGCCTTTGGTCCCGGTTGGTGCTAGCAACTGGGACTAAAGGGGGCATTGGTCACGGTTCATGGCACAAACCGTGACCAATGCCCCCTTTAGTCCCGGTTGGTGCTACCAACCGGGACCAAAGGCCGCCGCTTCCCGTCATTTGGGCTGCTGAAAAGAGGCCTTTGGTCCCGATTGGTGGCACCAACTGGGACTAAAGGGGGGCATTGGTCACGGTTTGTGCCACGAACCATGACCAATGCCTTTGGTATATAACCAAGACTTGTGAAATTTTCAGATTTCCCTCGCCAGTTGCCCCCGACGACGCTGACCTCCTCGACGCCGCCAGGCTGCCCCGACGCCGCACGCCGCCCCCGCCGTCGTCGTCGCCCGCGCCCATCGTCGTCGTCGCCCGCACCCTCGCCGGCCGTCGCCCGCGCCCGTCGTCACCGTCGCCCGCGCCCGCGCCCTCCTCGCCCACGCCCGTCGTCGCCGTCGCCCGCGCCCTCGTCGCCCGCGCCCGTCGTCCCCGTTGCCCGCGCCCGTCATCGTCGTCGCCCGCGCCCTCGCCCGCGCCCTCGCCGGCTGTCCCCTGCCCCGACGCGTCGCCGCCTCTGTGAGCACCGCGCGTTTTCCGCCCCCGCCGCCGCCGTGCATTTTTTTAATTATACATGTTTTTTTACATGTTTTTAGATTTTCATATGTATATATATATATATATGTATCTTTTAGATATATGTTTTTGTATGTATGTTCATATATGTTTTTTATGTATGTTCATATAGGTATATATATATATATGTATTTTTTCAATTGTAATGATGTTTTAAAAATACATATATGCAAAAGTTAGATTTTTTTATTAGAAAAGTTTTATCTATATATGTTCTCTGATTTAGTACATTTTAGGTTAGTTTCATTTTTAAAAAAAGTTTTATATATTTAGGAAGAAGGAATAGAAGGAAGAAGAAGGAAGAAAATGTTTTATATATGAGGGTCGAGAGGGGGTCGACGGTCGAGAGGGGGTCGTCGAACATGAGAGGAAGAAAAGGATAAAAAAGAAGAGGAAGAAGAAAAAAAGAGGAGAAGAAAGAATAGAGGAGTCTCCTCTATTCTTTCTTCTCCTCCTTTTTTTCTTCTTCCTCTTTTTTTTATCAGGAACGAGGGTCGTCGAGGGTCGCCGAACATGAGAGGAAGAAGAGGATAAAAAAAGAAGAGGAAAAAGAAAAAAAAGGAGAAGAAAGAATAGAGGAGTTCTTCTCCTCTATTCTTTCTTCTACTCTTTTTTTTCTTCTTCTTCCTCTTTTTTTCTCAGGAACGAGGGTCGTCGAGGGTCACCGAGGGGTCGACGGTCGAGAGGGGGTCGACGGTCGCTGAGGGGTCGAGGGTCGAGAGGGGGTCTAGGGTCGCCGAGGGGTCGAGGGTCGTCGAACATGAGAGGAAGAAGAGGAAGAAGAAAAAAAGAGGAGAAGAAAGAATAGAGGAGTTCTTCTCCTCTATTCTTTCTTCTCCTCTTTTTTTTCTTCTTCTTCCTATTTTTTTTATCGGGAACGAGGGTCGTCGAGGGTCGCCGAGCGGTAGAGGAAACCCTAAATAGCAAGTATCGTCGATGTGAGATACATGTGGCCGTCGGTGTCGGACACTACATCCACGTCCCACAAGTGACGCGGGCTTCGACGCCCACGTCACTTGTGGGACGTGGATGTAGTGTCCGACACCGACGGCCACATGTATCTCACACCCACGATACTTGCTATTTAGGGTTTCCTCTACTGCTCGGTGACCCTCGACGACCCTCGTTCCCGATAAAAAAAAGAGGAAGAAGAAGAAAAAAAGAGGAGAAGAAAGAATAGAGGAGAGGAGAAGAAAGAATAGAGGAGTTCTTACTCCTCTATTCTTTCTTCTCCTCTTTTTTTTCTTCTTCCTCTTCTTTTCTTATCCTTGAAGCGTTGTTGAGGCCACCCCAAACCCTAGAGAAGCAGTGTCGAGGCCACCCCAAACCCTAGAGAAGCAGCATCGAGGCCACTAATTAATATTAGTTCTATGTTTGCCACTAATATATCCATCTGTCATGTTTGAATAATAATTTCCATGTTGTAAATATTTGTAGAAACTATGGACACCGCCCGAGATGAAGTACAAGAAGAGTTGTTGGGGGACATAATCGCACGAGGAAGTGATGCCGTCTGCTTGTTGTTTCTCAATGACATCGATGGTCAGGAAGCAGCTGGCTATGATTATGATGGCTCCGGTGACCTAATGCCGGTGCAAGAAGGAGACCGTGAGGACGGCTCCGGTGACCCAATCCGGTGCAAGAAGGAGACCATGATGACATCTCCGGTGACCGAACCGAGTCCAGCCAGGTATATATATTAGTTAAGCTTCTGCTGACTAGCTAATTGATGCATTCTTTGTTTTGGTATGTACACATATTAATTAAGTCTTTGTTCTTTTTTCTAGCCCTCCAGATCGAGCACAACTTCGGTAAAGAGACGAGGCCCGAAGAAAAAGTTGAGCTCGGATGAAAAGTTTGAGATCGTAGCAATCGCGCCCGGCGGCCAACCGATTGAACCCCTCCGGACAAAGAGCGCATTTGTTGCTCAATGCGGGGTTTTGGTTAGGGACAAGATCCCGATCAGCATCCAGCAATGGTTAAAGCCGGCTACAGAAGACCCTGAGGTGTTTTATGTCAATGATATGCAGAAAAATGATCTTTGGATTGAGCTGAAGTCAAATTTCACCCTACCGCAAGAGGATGATCCGGAGAAGCCAGTTAAAGAGCAATTAATCAAGTCTTTTGCTCTTAAGAGGATGGCAGAACTATTTAGGAGGTGGAAGAAAGAGCTGAATAAGTTTGTCGAAAATAAAGAGACACCAGAATTCAAGGGCAGATATGAGAAGATCAGAGATCACTGGCCCGCATTTGTGGCCCACAAGACATCGTAAAAGAGTAAGAAGATGTCGGCGACAAACAAGTAAAATGCTGCGAAGAAGAAGCATCACCATCGCACGGGGTCAGGTGGCTACCTCGTAGCCCGGCCTAAGTGGGCCAAGACTGAGAATGATCTGGCTGATAAAGGGATCGAACCAGAGACAATTAACTGGCCAGACTGTTGCCGGACTTGGTTCTTCAGGGCTGGCGGAACCTTGGACCCTGTATCAGGGAAGTGCATTTGGATGAACGATCAAATGGACATACCAGTCAAGAAGCTTCAGCAGTATATCAAAGCAGCGCAGCAAGGGACGTTCGTTCCAGACAGAGAGAACGAGGAGCTCACAATGGCCCTCGGGAATCCTGAGCACCCTAGACGGACACGAGGCACGCCAGGCTCCATTCCGTGGAAGGTTGGTTTTTCGGACGCAGGCGGTTACAAATGCCAGGAGAGGAGGAAAAAAGTGCAGCAGACCCAAATGCAGGCGCTGCAAGCAAGGGTACAAGCGATAGAGGAACGAGAAGCAAATCGTAGCAAATGAACTGCTGAAGCTTCCACCGAAGCTACCCCGCCATCTCAGCGGAGAAGCAGCGTGGCTTCCACCGAGCTGCTTCAGCCGGAGCATGTCTTGACAGCTCCTGCCAGCTATCCCGTGGATGCTATCACGGAGTCTCAAAATTTCCACCTTATGACGCAATGGATAAATATGAAGGTCAAGGCGGCTGTTGGCTCTGTTTTTCCTACTGAACCCGGCGCAACTTTTCACTGTCGGCCGATTCCAGAAGGATATGCTAGGGTGATAGTGGATGAAATAACGGAGGGATTTGAGGACCTCCAACTTGACCACCCTACCGGTGAAGGGGAGACTCGGCTGGGTTCTGCTCTGAAGACTCCATGCCTATGGCGGAAGGAGCTCATCAACCTTCCAAACTGGACGCCTCCGCCTCCTCCTCCTCCTCCGGCGAGTCAGGGCACTCCGCCTCCTCCACCGCCTCCTCCTCCGGCGAGTGACAATCAGGGCACTCGGTCGGCTCCTTCTCCGGTGCGTGGCAGCACTCCGCCTCCTTCTCCGCCTCCTTCTTCGCCTCATCAGCAAGGGCGGAAGAGACCTGCCACCGCTCTGGCTGCTCCGGCATGTCATAGTCCTTCTCCTCCGCCTCGTGTCGGTGTACAAAAAGAGGGGTACTCTTTTTGTACCCCTATAACTTTGCACAGGCAGTCTGAGCCACGGGCACCACCACACTGAGCAAGGCAAGGGAGGTGAGCCAAGGTAAGGCCGAAGCTCTGGAGAAGCAGAACGACGCAAAGACCAAGACCACAAAGAGCAAAGGGGACAAAGCAGACCCCCCCGGCAAGATCCTTGCTGGGAGGCGGTTTTAGCAAACCCGGCAAGACCCTTGCCGTGGCAGCTCGCCCCACACCTATGGAGTGAGTCACCCTTGAGTCCACTGCCCCCATGGGGCAAGGATTCGAGAGACATCCCTATGGTGGCATACAGGTCTTTGTGAAGACATTCAAGATCAGATACACCCTTTAGAAGATGATGATCCTTGGTGGGATCCCAGCCAAGGAGGACCACAAGGCCCCCGGCAAGAACCTTGCCGGGGATGATAGCAGGCGCCACGGCAAGACCCTTGCCAGGGCCCCGGCAAGGCCCTTGCCAAGAACACCCGTGGGGCCACCATCAGGCCCACGCCAGTCAAACCTCCACCGCCGTTTGCATGAAGCTGCCAACCCAACCAGCCGGGCAGGCACCTGCGTGGCGGCATGCGGATCTTCGTGGAGACCCGCCACTACGCCACCTCAGCTGCCTGCCTGCCTACATGGCACCGCAGGCACTGCTGGCCAGGGCGCGTGTCGACACGAGAGGGAGCAGCGACGGACGAGACAGGGCTCTCCCCCGTCCCTGATAAAGCAAGGACACCTGGGCAAGACGCATTAAATGCGCCTTATCATGTAATGCGAGGGATAACCTCGCATCACTGTACCCTTTCCACCTCCTGTGTGTGACTGTGGCAACCCCTTTCCTATAAAAGGAGGCCCGAGGCAACCAGGAGGAGGATTCGGCTTTTTGGAGCTCCTCACGCCCCATAGCTAGCTCAAGAACACAGAGATACAATCCACCAAAGCAGGAGTAGGGTTTTACGCATCCTCGCGGTCAAAACCTGGATAAACGAACCATGTGCTATCTGTTTGATCCGCTCTTCTCATGACCCCGCACCCCGCAACCATAGTAGGGATTCTTGTGATCCCATAGGTGTCGTTCCCACCGACATCTTTGGCGCGCCAGGTAGGGGACGCAGTTGTGAGAATCGGCTTTAGCAGTTAGTTCGACGCTTCTTCATCACCATGGCGCCCAAGAAGAAGACGACGGTGGCGGTTGGCCCGTTGGAAGACGGACATCCCGTCCCGACGCGGGCGAGCAGTGGACCGGTCGCAGAAAGGACCCGGGGCGCCGTTCGCAAACACCAACACCGTCCCAGCAGCCGGAGTTTGGGAGGCGGTGATGTTCGTGCGCCTGGTAACGGGCCGCACGCCGCCAAATCCAAAGACGGAGCCAGGCCCTCCGCGGGTGGCGCGGGGCCTTCCAAGATCGCTGCCACCCCACCCGAAGGCGATGCGAGGGCCTCCAAGACTCCCACACCGGCGCCGACGGCGCGCTCCTCTCAAGCGGCATGCGACGAACGGCGTAATCACACTGAAGACCCCGGGCGTCGCCACGGGAAGAGCCCCGAGCGCCACTCCCGGGAGGTAGAAGACCTGCCCGCTCGCCGAGGCGCTGGTGAAGATGGCATGCGATCGTGGGGTCGTGATAGAGCTCCTTCTGACATGGTCAGAAGTCGAAGCGCGTCGCGATCCGTGCAGGTTTCGTTGCCACCAACGCCAGTAGAAGCCCTGGCGCGCACGCAGTTGCTCCTCGATTTTCCTCCCACTACGGGGAAACTCGACGAATGGAGAGCCACTATCCGACGCCTTGTTGCGGTGGCTAACAAAGACGACCCGAGTCTGGTGGAGCCCCCGGGTCGACGCTTCGACGGAGTCCCACGCACTAGTGGCAGGAAAGCCGGCGGCGCCGCGACCACGGTGCACTCGCCTCCTCCTTGCCCGGTACCGCGGACGCCAGCCCGTCGCTATGTTACAGGCGACGAAATCTCCATAGCGTCGTCCGACCCGCGGACCCACTATGACCAGCGCCAAGTCCTTCAGGAACGAGAACATGAAGACTCTCGAACCACTATCGAGCGCCGGCGCGGGGCGCGCCACCAGTCAGACACGCGAGCAGGGCCTGCTGTGAACCACCCAGCATTGGAGAGCCCTGGAGGCCTACCTTACGAGGTAGGCTGTCCGGCGTTTACCCGTGAGCTGCGGCAGTTCCAGTGGCCCGCTCACCGCACCTTCAAACCTGACGTGGGCGAAAAGTACAGCGGCAAGACCCACCCGTCCGAGTTCCTCAGCATCTACACCATTGCGATGCAAGCTGCCGGAGCCCGCGACGATAAGGTGCTTGCGAATTACTTTCCGTTGGCTCTTAAACCCAACGCCATGTCATGGTTGATGCACTTGCCGGTAGACTCTATTTCCTCCTGGTCGGATTTGTGCCATGAGTTTGTGAGCGCCTTTACTGGAGGCCACCAAGCCCATGGCCAAGCGAGCGACGTGCACGTTATTCCCTAGAAGGGAGGCGAGAGTCTCCGCAAGTATATACAGAGGTTCAGTCGGATACAGTACAATATCCCTGATGTTCACCCTGCCGCCATCATCAGCGCGATCCATCAGAACATGCGTAACCGCAAGATGCGCGAAGAGCTGGCAATGAACAAAGTGAAAGATGTAGCAGAACTCTATGTTCTTGCTGACAGATGTGCCCGGGCTGAAGAGGGAAGGAAGTACCCCGGCGAAGACGCCAGCGTGGAAACCGACTCCTCGGATGAAGATACTGCCGCCCCGGCGAAGAAGGGCCGGCGCTGCAATAGGAAGCGCAAAGGTAAAGCCGTGCTTGCCGTCAAGGGATCTGGTGACACCGGCTCCACCAAGAAAACCAAGGCAGATGACCCCGGCAAGGAAATTGCCGGATGTGTCGCCTGCCGGGCCTTGGCGGTTGCCGAGAAGCCAGGAAACTCCGACAAGCGATACTGCCAGATCCATCGCACCAAAGGCCATGCTCTCCAAGACTGCCGACAGGTTGAGATCCTCGCTGAGAAGCAGAGGTCTGAATATGAGAGGCGGGACAAGGAGAAGGGCCAAGACGGTGCTGAGGGGTCCGGCAAAAAGCGTGACGGCCAGGCGGGCCGTCGCGGCAAGGATAAACAACAGGAGAGGCCCGCCCGGGGCCGTGACAAAAAACCAGAAGACGACGATCACGAAGAGGACGACAAATCCGGCGACCAAGAGTTTCAGAAAGCTACAGAGGCCATGTGCGTCGACGGTGGCGCCTTGCTGCATACTTCTCACTGTCGGCTTAAACAGTGGGCGCGAGAGATTACAGCGGCAGAGCCGTCGTTTGATGCCCAAAGGCCGCAGAAGTGGTCCAACACACCTATCATTTTTGACACTAAGGATCACCCTGATCGCACTACTGCGGTTGGGTGCTTGCCATTGTTGGTTTCACCAATAATACGCAACCTCAAGGTGAAAAAGATGCTAGTCGATGGCGGGGCCAGTTTGAACTTGATCTCGCCTGCACTGATCGAGAAACTACAGATTCCTGATGGAGACCTCGAAGAGATGGGCACGTTTCAGGGGGTCAACCCGGGAAGAAGCCAACCTAAGGGAAAGGTCACACTGCCCGTGACTTTTGGAAGCAATCTGAACTACAGGACAGAGAGGATCGTGTTTGATGTTGCCAAGATCCCCTTGCCCTACAACGGGATCCTTGGCCGCCCAACGCTGGCCAAGTTCATGGTGGCGTCGCACTATGCCTACAACACCCTGAAGATGCCAAGACCTGTGACGATCATCACCATCCCCTCCGATAAGAAAGATGTGCTAATTTGCGCTGACCAACTATACCAGCAAGCAGTTGCAGCAGCTGCCACCACTAGGGCACTTGCTCCTGCCGCTGGGACCCCGGGAGGGAAGAAGAAGAAGAAGAAGAAGACCGGTGAGACCTCGGACACCCACTCCGGCAAGCGCACCTCTTCGGAGTGTAGCGCTCCCGTCGAGGACGTGCCAGAGAGCTCCACGGGCGGAAACAAGAAGCCCAGGGCCATACCGCCGGGAACCAAGAAGGTTTCTGTCGATGAGAACGGCACGGGAGGGGCTTTCACCATAAGCTCCACCCTTGACGACAAATAGGAAGACGCGGTCGTCACCTTCCCGCGAGCGAATGTCGATGTGTTTGCATGGCAAGCTTCCGACATCCCCGGCGTTCCCAGGGAGGTGATTGAGCACCACCTTGCTGTCTGTCCTCATGCACGGCCCGTCAAGCAGAAGATCAGAAAGCAAGCTTTGGAATGACAAGAGTTCATCACAGAGGAGATCCGGAAACTGGAAGCAGTGGGTTTGGTAAGAGGAGTGCTCCATCCAACGTGGTTGGCCAATCCGGTCGTAGTGCGCATGGCTAATGGGAAGTGGAGGCTGTGTATTGATTACACAGATATCAATAAGGCTTGTCCTAAAGACCCCTTCCCGTTGCCGCGCATCGACCAGATTGTTGACTCGACAGCTGGGTGTGATCTGTTGTCATTCCTCGATGCCTACTCCGGCTACCACCAGATCTTCATGACAAGAGAAGACGAAGAGAAAAAAGCATTCATCACCCCATGTGGTACGTATTGTTTCATGCGGATGCCTTTCGGGCTGAAGAGTGCTGGTTCGATGTTTGCAAGGGCGGTCCAGATTGGTTTTGAACCCCAGCTCCATAGAAATATGGAAGCTTATATGGATGATATAGTGGTCAAAACCAAGGACAGGGCAACCCTCATACCGGATTTTCAAGAAACATTTGCAAACCTGCGCAAGATCAATCTCAAGCTGAACCCTGAGAAGTGCATCTTTGGCGTCCCGTCCGGCAAGCTTCTCGGGTTCTTTGTGTCACAGCGTGGGATAGAGGCCAATCCGGACAAGATCAAAGCTATAGAGCAGATTGAAGAACCCAAGCGAATCAAGGATGTGCGTCGGCTTGCTGGTTGCGTCGCCGCCATGGGCAGATTCATTTCCAAGTCTGCCGAGCACACCCTTCCCTTTTTCAAGATCCTGAAAAAGGCGGGCCCGATGGAGTGGACGCCAGAAGCCGAAGCAGCATTGCAAGATTTGAAGAAGTACCTCTCCTCCGCACCAATACTAGTTGCGCCTAGGCCACGGGAGCCGTTGCTGCTATACCTGGCAGCAACGAACCAGGTGGTCAGCGCCGCACTAGTGGCGCAGAGAGAGGTTGACAACGAGGTAATGGCAGCGACATAGCCCGACACCACCAATGCAGAGACGACACAGCCAGTTGAAGTGCCGCCGAAGAAGAAAATGATGCAGCACCCGGTCTACTTTGTTAGTTCCCTCCTGCAGGGAGCTAGATCAAGGTACTCTGGCGTGCAGAAACTGCTCTTCGGCCTTCTTATGGCCTCGAGGAAGCTGCGTCACTACTTCCAGGCACACGAGATCACTGTCGTCACTCGCCTCCCTCTGCAACGGATATTGCACAATCCAGATGCAACGGGAAGAATTGTGGAATGGGCACTGGAGCTGTCCAACTTTGGCCTCAAGTTTGAAAGTACTTCGATGATTCAGAGCCGAGTCCTGGCGGAGTTCATTGCAGAATGGACCGCAACACCTGAAGAAGAAGCCCAAGAGACTGCTCTCCCCGGCAAGGAGGCAAGTTGCAGTTGGATCATGTACTTTGATGGAGCTTTCTCCTTACACGGCGTCGGGGCTGGCGTACTGCTTGTCGCTCCCACCGGAGAGCACCTCAAGTACGTGATCCAGATGCACTTCGCCAGGGAGGTGTCAACAAACAATACAGCAGAGTATGAAGGGCTGCTTACCGGTCTTAGGATCGCGGCGAACCTCAGAATCCAGAAGCTCATCGTCAGGGGTGACTCGCAGCTCGTCGTCAAGCAAGTCAACAAGGACTACCAGAGCCCGTTGATGAGGGCCTACATCGATGAAGTGAGAAAGATGGAAGAGCGTTTCTATGGTATACAGGCTGGATACGTTGCCCGAGCGGAGAACGATATCGCCGATTACCTGTCAAAACGTGTTGCCCTCAAGCTACCTGTGGAGCTAGGTACCTTTGTGCTCCAGCTAACTCAGCCATCCGTTGATCCATCAATAGAGCAGAACAAGAGGAGGAAATCAGGACCCGGCAAGTACTTTCCCGCCGAGCTCCCCGGAGCCGCCGGCAAGGATGTTGCCGGGGACACTGAGCCCGCCACGGGACGGCTAGCTCCGGCGGAGCGTCAAGCTCTTGCCGTCGAGACAGCCGCTCCTATAGCGGAGGAAATTCCTTTAGTCCTCGCCGTCGAGCCCCAGGCTCCAGCGTGGGCACAACATACCGTCCGATTCCTCCAAACAAGGGAACTTCCTGAAGAGCACGAAGAAGCAGAAAAAGTAGCCCGTCACTCTACCATGTACCAGTTCGTCGATGACGTCCTGTACAGAAAGAGGCCGAACGGTGTGAAATTGAAGTGTATCCCTCGGGAGGAAGGACTGGAGCTGTTGGCGGAGATACACGGAGGCATATGTGGATCCCACATCGGGTCAAGGGCCCTTGCCGGCAAGGCATTTCGGCAAGGCTTCTTCTGGCCCACCGCCCTCCAGGATGCGACGACACTAGTCACCAGGTGTGAAGCGTGTCAGTTCCATTCAAAGAAGCTTCATCAGCCAGCTCAAGCCCTTCAAACCATTCCTCTCTCCTGGCCCTTCTCGGTCTGGGGGCTCGACATACTGGGCCCTTTCCCCCGCGCTGTCGGGGGCTTTGAGTACTTGTACGTTGCAATCGACAAGTTCACAAAGTGGCCGGAGGTGGAGGCAGTGAGGAAGGTCACAGCTCAGTCAGCCGTCAAGTTCTTCAAGGGACTAGTGTGCCGTTTTGGTGTACCCAACAGGGTCATCACCGACAACGGCACACAGTTCACAAGCCGCACCTTCATGCAATATATCCAAGACCTCGGCAGCAAAGTCTGTTTCGCTTCCGTTGCTCACCCACGAAGCAATGGTCAAGCTGAGAGGGCAAATGCTGAAGTACTGCGAGGCTTAAGGACCAAGACCTTTGACAGGCTGCACAAGAGTGGAAGGCGCTGGATTGATGAGTTGCCGACGGTTCTTTGGTCGATTAGGACGACGCCAAATCGAGCCACCGGCCAGACACCCTTTGCCCTAGTATACGGGGCAGAAGCAGTTCTCCCCATTGAACTCATATACGGGTCACCTCAAGTGCTCGCTTATGATGAGCTTGAGCAAGAGCAACTGCGGCAAGATGACGCAATGCTCCTTGAGGAAGATCGTCTTCGGGCGGCTGTGAGAGCAGCACGCTACCAGCAAGCCTTGCGCCGCTACCATAGCCGCAAGGTTCATGCCCGAAGCCTTGAGGAAGGCGACCTTGTCCTTCGGCGCGTTCAATCAGCCAAGAATTCCAACAAGTTGACGCCAAAGTGGGAAGGCTCTTATCGGGTAATACGAGTCACCAGGCCCGGCGCAGTCCGCCTGGAGACCGAAGATGCCGTTGCGGTGAGTAACTCCTGGAACATTGAGCATCTTCGCAAGTTTTACCCGTGAGGCGCAGCTTGCCGGGCCCCCGGCAAGCCACCTTTTGTACAAGCATTGCCGATGATGCATGTAACCCTTTGTACAAAGCCAGGCACAGACCCTGAGCACAAGTAAATGAAGTGCTAGCGCCCTAAGTTATAGCATGCATGCTAGGTCGAGTCTCGTCCTTGGTTAGGGTTGATAGTGCTTAGCGGCGACTAACCCCTAGCTTAGAGGTCGAGTGTGCATCTCTTTGCCGTTCTTTCGTCTTCTTTGGTTCGCAGAACTCGCAGATATCCTTGCCGGATCACTTGAGGATGAAAAAGAGAAGAGGGACAGACCAGCATCTAGACCCCGGCAAGCCAGTATTGCCGGGGGCTGCAAGAGCAAAGATTCGCCCATGGCAAACCAGAGTTGTTGGGGGCTACAGCTTCAGATAAGTTCTTCATCCCTTATCATGCATTCCCTTATGGACTGAGGTATGTGAAACCTTGTTTTTTCCTAAAGCTACTATGCTCCCCTAACTCTAGGCCCTAGGGCTCGTTCCTGGGACCAGGTTTGGTCGTAGTCGCGGCAGCGAGAGGATGAAACAAGGAGCCTGATCCCACCTCATCCCTGCCTCCGCCAAAGGTGTGAGAAAGGTCGAGCGAAGTGGGGAGACGGCAAGGCCTGTTGCCGGGCAAGGAAATGTTTATCTTATAGATATCAAGGATTTACTCCTTGTCGTGAGTTCTACCCACAAACAAATGACCCGGCAAGCATCCCTTTTTCATTAAAAACATTCCACTCAGGTACAGTCCATAGGGAATGAAAAACATGAATGATGGGATTACAAGTTTTAAATTCAGCTAAGGCCCGAAGGCTTACAAACTAAAAAGAGATAAGGTGCCCGTAATCCCTTTCTTGTCCCTGTCCTCAGGAGGCGGGTCAAGGAGGCGAAAAGGGCAAAAGGGGCGCCTAGGCGAGCTACGGGTGGCAGAAGACACCAAGAGAACATCTCGGTGGCCGTCCGAAGGCTGGATGGTGATGGCGGCGCCGGAAGCAGAGCTCGAAGACAAGGCAGCAGGACGTCAGCACACGTCGAAGGCGTCGGTGCCCGCGTACTCTGACTTGACGGCCCTGCCGCCCGCCCTCTTCCTCTTCCGCAGCCTCCCAACGCCAGCCACCCAAGGAGACGACCCCGAGAAGTTTAGGGAGCCGGTGACGCGGATGATGGGGTCGCCGGTGCCGCACGGAGTGGCACCCGACACCTAATCGGACCCGTCATCCTGCCGCCTACTACCCTCATCGTCACTGCCGCTGTCCTCCTCGTCACTCCCGCCCGAGGAGGAGTCTTCACTATCAGAAGAGCTCTCCACGCAGCACCTTGCATGGGTCCCAAAGCACCCGAACCTTGACGGAGAGAAGGCCACCCTCCATCAGCTTAAATTGGAGAGTGAGCCCCTCCGTCAAGCGGTGGATATGGGCAAACGTCTTCCATCCCCGACAAAGATACATCACGTGAGGGGCGGGGAAGTCGACGCGGACCCGCGTGCCGCTGATCCCACAACCCCTCATGTGCAGCCGCAGCGACTCCGACGGATCCAGCTCCATCTCCCGCGCGAATGGAGTCGGGAGACGAAGGCGACGGCGAGGCGGCCGGCACAGCCTGACGAAGAACTCGCAAGGGTCATCCCCAACGTGGCCCTCCATGGGGGGAGGAACTGCTGGTGGAGGCGAGGCCGGCGCGCCGCCCCGTCCTCCTCTTCCCCGAGCGCCTCGGCCTCGCCCACGGCCTCGCCCCCTCCCCCTTCCCCTCGCGGTTGGCTCTGCCACCGCGGGTGCAGGAGAAGGGGGGATGCATTGTCGAGCGGCGACCCTCGCCGCCACCGTTGAAGGGCCAGGATTCCCTCTCTCCATGGCAGATGGAAGGGGGGAGCAGAAGATGAAGGAAGGAGGAGATGAAAGAATGCGGGACGCCATCCCCCCTCCCGCTCTTTATAAAGGAACGGGGTGGGGGCTCAGCCGCCCCGCTCAGCCAATCAAGACGCAGAAGGCGCAGGGAACTGGGACCGACCCACCGCCACAGCCCGCGGCGGCCCGGTTTCCCGCCTCCACCGTTCGCCACCCCAAGCGCATGAGAGCAACATGGCGAGCGTGCAGGACCAAGGCGATGGGTGAGGCGACCTCTCCCCACCCTGTGATCATGGGGAGTGGATGCCTTGAAGACCACGCCTCGGCCCCGTTCAGTAAATGGGCCGCGCCTCCACGCCTCCCTCCATTTATGGGGAAGGCACGAACCGCCCCCTTTACTATGACGTGACGCATGCATGCCGAGCTCAGCCCCACGCATGCCGCCCACGTCGCACACGCCTCCCCACGCCGCGCCACACGTGGGAAGCATGGGAAGGGTAGCACGTGAAGAGACTTACCGCGGTAAAAACTGTCCCGCCTGCCCGCGCACCGTTTTTGGGCCTAGCCCAACGATGCGATGGCGCTTACGTGTGGCCCAGGCCCGGGGGACTCCTGTCGGTGTACAAAAAGAGGGGTACACTTTTTGTACCCCTATAACTATGCACGGGCAGTCTGAGCCACGGGCACCACCACACTGAGGAAGGCAAGGGAGGTGAGCCAAGGTAAGGCCGAAGCTCAGGAGAAGCAGAACGACGCCAAGACCAAGACCACAAAGAGCAAAGGGGACGAAGCAGACCCCCCCCGGCAAGATCCTTGCCGGGAGGCAGTTTTAGCAAACCCGGCATTACCCTTGCCGTGGCAGCTCGCCCCACACCTACGGAGTGATTCACCCTTGAGTCCACTGGCCCCATGGGGCAAGGATTCAGGAGACAACCCCGTGGTGGCATACAGATCTTTGTGAAGACATTAGAGATCAGATACACCCTTTAGAAGATGATGATCCTTGGCGGGATCCCAGCCAAGGAGGACCACAAGGCCCTCGGCAAGAACCTTGCCGGGGATGACAGCAGGCGCCACGGCAAGACCCTTGCCGGGGCCCCGGCAAGGCCCTTGCCAAGAACACCCATGGGGACACCATCATGCCCATGCCAGTCAAACCTCCACCGCCGTTCGCATGCAGCTGCCGACCCAACCAGCCGGGCAGGCACCTGCGTGGCGGCATGCGGATCTTCATGGAGACCCACCACTGCGCCACCTTAGTTGCCTGCCTACCTACATGGCACCGCGGGCACCGCTGGCCAGGGCGCGTGTCGACACGAGAGGGAGCAGCTACGGACGAGACAGGGCTCTCCCCCGTCCCCGATAAAGCAAGGACACCTGGGCAAGACGCATTAAATGCGCCTTGTCATGTAATGTGAGGGATAACCTCGCATCACTGTACCCTTTCCACCTCCTGTGTGCCACTGTGGCAATCCCTTTCCTATAAAAGGAGGCCCGAGGCGACCAGGAGGAGGATTCGGCTTTTTGGAGCTCCTCACGCCCCATAGCTAGCTCAAGAACACAGAGATACAATCCACCAAAGCAGGAGTAGGGTTTTACGCATCCTCGCGGCCCGAACCTGGATAAATGAACCGTGTGCTATCTGTTTGATCCGCTCTTCTCACGACCCCGCGCCCCGCAACTGTAGTAGGGATTCTTGTGATCCCATAGGTGTCGTTCCCACTGACACCTCGTAAGCAAGTAAAGAAGACAACCGCTCTGTCTGCTCTGCAGGCGTCTAGCAGTACAGCCAGAGGTGGGAGGACATACAGATTCGGTCCTTCTCTGAAGACTCCAGACAAGTTACCATACGAGAGGACCCTGGAGGAGAACGCCGAGATCGCGCCAGAAGAAGTGAGGAACTTCTTTGAAGGGGTGAAAGCAAAGAAACATCCAGCTCTGGAGGAGAAGGTAGATCCGGTGAAAGCGAAGCGCACTCTGGCTGCCCTGACAAAACCACCCAAGTCTCCGCTGAAAGGAAACTATGAGCTCATTATTGGAAAGGAATTTGCCGAAGCGGAGCGGTCGGGAAGTACTGTCAGTGATCAAAGGCTAAAAGAACGAAGAGCTAGGAAACAAATTGCATAGCTCGGCGAACAAGCGAAGCAATCGTGCCCCCCGCTCAAGGTGCCTAGCGACATCGTCACTAATGATCCGAGGATGGTGCCCGGTTATAGCAATCTTGGAGATTACCTGCCCGACAATGTACATTATGATTTCATGGAGGTGCAGATACAAAGATACGAGTATGGGAAGCCACTCGTTAAAGATGAAAGATCTCTATCAATGATGATGCGAAGATTGCATGATTGGTACTTGAAAATCTGCAGAGAGTCTGGGGGAGGAGTACTTTGTATGTGAGAGTTAAAAAGGAGCATGACCTCGTTGGAATTGATCTGTTGCCTGTTCCATTTGAGGAGTTATTTCAGTTTTTCAATCAATTGGCCCTCGATAAAACAACAGTCACCTGCTACTTTCTATAAGTAGTACTACTTCTGTCATTAAGTCTCTCTATATAGCTCAGCTCTTTCATTGCATGTATTTATAATTATCCTCACTATATTATGCAGATTGAAGATCGTCGAATTGAAGAAACGACAAATCGGTGATATTGGGTTCATTAACACAAATATCATAGATGCAACTCAGGTTAAATTTCATGCCGCAGATACTGAGGCCAACTTGCTACGATCATTGGTAATAAATGAAAACAAAGATATAATACTCTTTCCTTACAACTTCAAGTGAGTGTGATTGTCTTGTGCATATTCGGTTTCCCTTATATATTAGTCAAGGTTATAGTAACGTAATTGATGAGTTATGCATGCGTGTGCAGTTTCCACTATATTCTCCTAGATATTAAGCTTGAGCAGGGACTAGTAACCGTCTTAGACTCAAGATGAAAAGATCCCCAGGACTATGCGGACATGACTCAAATGCTCGAGAAGTAAGTTAAATCGATCATTATCCACCATATCAGCAACGTTGTTCATTTCCTCATATATCAAGTAATTGTTTTCTTTGTCTGGCAGGGTTTGGAAAAAATTCACCAAAAAAGCTTCGGGACTCCCAAAGAAGCTGCAATTTAGACACCCGAAAGTAAGTACTATAGTAGCATGTTCCGCGCATCTCCTATTGATTCAAGCGCTAGTTTCAACAATACCATTTGGCATTCTTGCTTATCAGTTTGATTGACCTCTATTTCTTGTAAAGTGGTTGTGGCAGGAACAAGGGAATGATTTCTGTGGATACTACGTTTGCGAGTCCATCCGCCACACGACCTGTGAGCGGGGCTACTCTGACGAACAATATGAAGTGCGTAAATAAGAACATTCACAATTTCATTTTATTACCATCATTTGTGTTGAGTTTCATTCATTCATATATATATATATATATATATATGTATTGACCCCCTTCTTCAAATTAGATGTTTCGGAACCGGGATGAACTCCTAGCACCAGCTCGCATGCGAGCAATTCAAGAGGAATTGGCGGCATTCTTTCTTGACCATGTGATCGCTGAAGACGGAGAATACTATGTGGACCATGAGTCCGTATGTTAGGAGATTATATTTGTAAGAGATAATTATTGTATATATGTAGCCGGTAGTGTCGGATAGATATACGAGAACTTGTTGTTCGACCAATCTCTCGGAGAAGGAGAGGTGGTCGATATCACTTCTCTCTGTATGCATATATGTTCATGACGATCTTCTGTTTCCTTCGTTTGCTTACTAGCTAGCTAGCATGTCTAGTCCTCTCTATACGTATGTATAGTATGTAGCATCGACCAAGCACGGACATAAGAGAGGACACTTCTCTCTATTAGTTATAGCTAGCTAACATAATATATGAAACACCTAAATTAACCCCCAAAAACCCCCACCCCCCCCCCTTTCAAAAAAAAACAAAAACCCCGGCCACAGAAATGCTGACGCATGGATGCCTATTGGTCCCGGTTGGTGCCACCAACCGGGACCAAAGGCCCTCCTGCCTGGGCTCCACGCACAGGCCACGTAGAGGCCCATCTGTCCCGGTTCTGGATTGTACCGGGACTAAAGGGACAGGGCATTAATACCGACCCTTTAGACCCAGTTCAGGAACCGGGACAAAAGGCCCTTACGAACCGGGACAACAGGCCCTTTTTCTACTAGTGATGGGAGGGAACCAGCCCCTAGTGGGCTGGTGCCCCCCCCAAGGGCCCAAGTCCCTTAGGGTTGGAAACCCTAGGGGGAGGGGGTGCCTCCCACCTTGCTTGGGGGGCAAGTTTCCCCTCCTGATCGCCGCCCCCCCTCTAGATTCATCTAGGGGGGCCGACCGCCTATTCCCTTCCCCCTATAAATAGTGGGGGGTGGGAGGGCAGCCGCACCCCTTCCCTGGCGCAACCCTCCCCCTCCAACACCTCCTCCCCCGTAGTGCTTGGCGAAGCCCTGCCGGAGAACCACAAGCTCCACCGCCACCATGTCGTCGTGCTGCCGGAGCTCTCCCTCAACTTCTCCTCTCCCCTTGCTGGATCAAGAAGGAGGAGACATCCCCGGGCTGTACATGTGTTGAACGCGGATGCGCCGTCCGTTCGGCGCTTCGATCGGATCTTCCATGATTTGAATCGCCGAGAGTACGAATCCATCAACCGCGTTCTTGCAATGCTTCCACCTAGCAATCTTCAAGGGTATGAAGATGCACTCCCTCTCTCTTGTTGCTAGCATCTCCTAGATTGATCTTGGTGACACGTAGGAAAATTTTGAATTATTAGTACGTTCCCCAACAGTGGCATCATGAGCTAGGTCTAAGAGTAGATTCTATGCTTGAGTAGAACAAAAAGTAGTTGTGGGTGATGATTCGGTCAATCTGCTTACCGTTACTAGTCTTGTCTTGATTCGGCGGCATTGTGGGATGAAGCGACCCAGACCGGCCTTACACGTACGCATAAGTGAGACTAGTTCCATCGACTGGCATGCACTTGATGCATAAGGTGGCTAGCGGGTGTCTGTCTCTCCCACTTTAGTCGGATCAGATTCGATGAAGAGGGTCCTTATGAAGGGTAAATAGCAATTGGCATATCACAGTTGTGGCTTTTGCGTAGGTAAGAAACATTCTTGCTAGAAACCCATAGCAGCCACATAAAACATGCAAGAAAAATTAGAGGACGTCTAACTTGTTTTTGCATGGTATGCTATGTGATGTGATATGGCCAAAAGGATGTGATGGATGATATATGTGATGTATGAGATTGATCATGTTCTTGTAATAGGAATCACGACTTGCATGTCGATGAGTATGACAACCGGTAGGAGCCATAGGCGTTGTCTTAATTTATTGTATGACCTGTGAGTCAATGTAAACGCCATGTAATTACTTTACTTTATTGCTAACTGTTAGCCATAGTAGTAGAAGTAATAGTTGGCGAGACAACTTCATGAAGACACGATGATGGAGATCATGGTGTCATGCCGGTGACGAAGGTGATCATTCCGCGCCTTGAAGATGGAGATCAAAGGAGCAAGATGATATTGGCCATATCATGTCACTTTATGATTTGCATGTGATGTTTGTCATGTTTACATCTTATTTGCTTAGAAAGACGGTAGCATAAATAAGATAATCCCTCACTAAAATTTCAAGAAATGTGTTCCCCCTAATTGTGCACCATTGCGAAGGTTCGTTGTTTCAAAGCACCACACAATGATCGGGTGTGATAGATTCTAATGTTCGCATACAACGGGTGTAAGCCAGATTTACACATGTGAAACACTTAGGTTGACTTGACGAGCCTAGCATGTACAGACATGGCCTCGGAACACGAGAGACCGAAAGTCAAACATGAGTCGTATAGTAGATGCGATCAACATGAAGATGTTCACCGTTGATGACTAGTTCGTCTCACGTGATGATCGGACACGGCCTAGTCGATTCGGATCATGTACCACTTAGATGACTAGAGGGATGACTATTTGAGTGGTAGTTCATTAAATAATTTGATTAGATGAACTTAATTATCATGAACATAGTCAAAATTGTCTTTGCAAATTATGTTGTCGATTAATAGCTCATGCTTTAGCTCCTTGTTTTAATACGTTCCTAGAGAAAGACTAAGTTGAAAGATATTGTAAGCAATTGTGTGGACTAGGGCCGTAGTCTGAGGATTGTCCTCACTGCTACACAGAAGGCTTCTGTCCTTGATGCACCGCTCGGTGTGCCAACCCCTCTAGCGTCGTCTGTGGATGTTGTGAACGTCTGGTAGACACGTTCTGATGACTAATTGATAGTTTAATGTGCCATCCTTTACGGCTTAGAATCGGGGCTCCAAAGGCATTTTGAACGCCATGGAACATATGAGATGTTCCAAGAGCTAAAATTGGTATTTCAGGCTCATGCCCATGTTGAGAGGTTTGAGACCTCTGACAAGATCTTTGCCTACAAGATGAATGAGAATAGCTCAGCTAGTGAGCATGTGCTCAGAATGTCTGGGCACTTCAATCGCTTGAATCAAGTGGGAGTTAATCTTCTAGATAAGAGAGTGATTGACATAGCTCTCCAGTCACTATCACCAAGCTACTAGAGCTTCGTGATGAACTATAACATCCAAGGGAAGTTAATCCCGGAGCTGTTCGTCATGCTTAAGGCCGTGAAGGTAGAAATCAAGAAGGAGCATCAAGGGTTGATGGTTAACAAGACCACTAGTTTCAAGAAGGGCAAAGGCAAGAAGGGAAACTTCACGAATGGCAAGCCAGTTGCCGCTCTAGTGAAGAAATCCAAGAACCCAAAACTGAGACAAAGTGCTTTTATTAGGGGAATGGTCACTGGTAGCGGAACTGCCTCAAATACTTGGTAGATAAGAAGGCTGGCAACTTCAACAAAAGTATATTTGATATATGTGTTATTGATGTGTACCGTACTAGTCCTCCTAGTAGCACCTGGGTATTAGATACCGGTTCAGTTGCTAATATTAGTAACTCGAAACAAAAGCTACGGAATAAACAGAGACTAGCTAAGGGCGAGGTGATGATGTGTGTTGGAAGTGTTTCCAAGGTTGATGTGATCACCATCGCACATTCCCTCTACCTTCGGGATTAGTGTTGAACCTAGATAAATGTTGTTTGCATTGGTTTATGCGTTGAGCATGAACATGATTAGATCATGTTTATTGCAATACGGTTATTCATTTAAGTCGGAGAATAATGGTTATTCTGTTTACATGAATAACACCTTCTATGGTCATGCACCCAATGTGAATGGTTTATTGAATCTCGGTCATAGTGATACACATGTTCATAACATTGATGCCAAAAGATGGAGAGTTGATAATGATAGCACCACTTTCTTATGGCACTGTCGCTTAGGTCATATTGGTGTAACACGCATGAAGAACCTCCATGCCGGTGGACTTTTGGAGTCACTTGATTTTGAATCACTTGACACATGCGAACCATGCCTCATTGGCAAGACCACTAAAACCCCATTTTTGGAACAATGGAACGGGCAAATGACTTGTTGGAAATCATACATGCTGCTGTGTGCGGTCCGATGAGTGTTGACGCGTGCGGTGGATATCGTTATTTTCTCACCTTCACCGATGAATTGAGTAGATATGGGTATGTTTACTTAATGAACCATAAGTCTGAAACGCTTGAAAAGTTCAAGCAATATCAGAGTGAAGTTGAGAATCATCGTAACAAGAAGATCACGTTCCTATGATATGATCAAGGGGAGAGTATCTGAGTTATGAGTTTGGCAATCACTTAAGGAAATGTGGAATTGTTTCACAACTCACGCCGCCTGGAACACCTTAGCGTAATGGTGTGTCTGAACGTCGTAATCACACACTATTGGATATGGCGCAATCTATGATGTCTCTTACATATCGAACTACTGCTATCGTTTTTGGGGTTATGCATTAGAGACAACTACATTCACTTTAAATAGGGCACCATCTAAGTCCGTGGAGACGACACTATATGAACAATGGTTTGGCAAGAAACCTAACTTGTCGTTTCTTAAGGTTTGGGGTTGCAATGCTTATGTCGAAAGGCTTCAGCCAGAAAAGCTTGAACCCAAAGCGGACAATAATGTCTTCATAGAATACCCAAATAAGACGATTGGGTATACCTTCTATCTCAGATCTGAGGGCAAAGTGTTTGTCGCTATGAACAGGTCCTTTCTCAAGAAAGAGTTTCTTTTGAAAGAATTTAGTGGGAGGAAGATAGAACTTGATGAGTTTGTTGAACCTTTACTTCAACCAGAGAGTAGCGCAACACAGAAAGATGTTTCTGTGGCACCTACGTTAGTTGAAGAGAAAGCTAATGATGATGATCATGAAGCTTCAGATCAAGTTACTATCGAACCTCGTAGGTTGACAAGGATGCGTACAACTTCTAAGTGGTAACCCTGTCTTAAAGGTCATGTTGTTGGACAACGGTGAACCTACGAGCTATGGAGAAGCGATGGTGGGCCTGGATTCCAAAAAATGGCCAGGAGTCATGAAATCCGAGATAGGATCCATGTATGAACAAAGTATGGACTTTGGTGGACTTGCCTGATGATCGGCAAGCCATTGAGAATAAATGGATCTTTAAGAGGAAGACAGACGTTGATGGTAATGTCACCATTTATGAAGCTCGACTTGTCTCAAAGAAGTTTCCGACAAGTTCAAGGAGTTGACTATGATGAGACTTTCTCAATCATAGCAATGCTAAAGTCTGTTAGAATTATGTTAGCAGTTGCTGCATTTTCATTTACAAAATCTGGCAGATAGATGTCAAAACTGTTGGGGAACGTACTAATTTCAAAAATTTCCTACGCACACACAAGATCGTGGTGATGCATAGCAAAGAGAGGGGAGAGTGTTGTCCACATGCCCTCGTAGACCGTAAGCGGAAGAATTATGACAACACGATTGATGTAGTCGTACGTCTTCATGATCCGACCGATCCAAGTACCGAACACACGGCACCTCTGAGTTCAGCACACTTTCAACTCGGTGACGTCCCACGAACTCACGATCCAGCAGATCTTCGAGGGAGATTTTCATCAACACGATGGCGTGATGACGGTGATGACGATGCTACCAACGCAAGGCTTCGCCTAAGCACCGCTATGATATGACCGAGGTGGATTATGGTGGAGGGGGGCACCGCACACGGCTAAAAGATCAATGATCAACTTGTGTGTCTATGGGGTGCCCCCTAGCTACGTATATAAAGGATGGAGGGAGGAGGAGGTTGGCCCTCATAGGGCGCGCCCAAAGTGTGGAGTCCTACTAGGACTCCCTAGTCCTAGTAGGATTCCACCTCCCACATGGAATAGGAAAAAGGGAAGGGAGAAGGAGAAGGAAGGAAGGGGGCGCCCCCTTTCCCTAGTCCAATTCGGATCAGTCCATGGGGAAGGGGCGCGGCTACCCTTGAAGCCTTTCTCTCCTTTCTCGTATGGCCCATTAAGGCCCAATACAAATTCCCGTAACTCTCCGGTACTCCAAAAAATACCCGAATCACTCGGAACCTTTCCGCTGTCCGAATATAGACTTCCAATATATCGATCTTTACGTCTCGATGTTTTCAAGACTCCTTGTCATGTCCTCGATCTTACCCGGGACTTCGAACAAACTTCGGTCATCAAATCACATAACTCATAATACAAATCATCATCGAACGTTAAGCGTGCGGACCCTACGGGTTCGAGAACTATGTAGACATGACCGAGACTCATCTCTGGTCAATAACAAACAGCGGAACCTGGATGCTCATATTGGCTCCTACATATTCTACGAAGATCTTTATCAGTCAAACCGCATAACAACGTACGTTGTTCCCTTTGTCATCGGTATGTTACTTGCCCGAGATTCGATCGTCGGTATCACCATACCTAGTTCAATCTCATTACCGGCAAGTCTCTTTACTCATTCCGTAATGCATCATCACACAACTAACTCATTAGTCACATTGCTTGCAAGGCTTATAGTGATGTGCATTACCTAGAGGGCCCAGAGATACCTCTTCGATACACGGAGTGACAAATCCTAATCTTGATCTATGCCAACCCAACAAACACCTTCGGAGACACCTGTAGAGCATCTTTATAATCACCCAGTTACGTTGTGACGTTTGATAACACACAAGGTTTTCCTCCGGTATTCTGGAGTTGCATAATCTCATAGTCAGAGGAACATGTATAAGTCATGAAGAAAGCAATAGCAATAAAACTCAACGATCATAATGCTAAGCTAACGGATGGGTCTTGTCCATCACATCATTCTCTAATGATGTGATCCCGTTCATCAAATGACAACACATGTCTATGGTCAGGAAACATAACCATCTTTGATTAACGAGCTAGTCAAGTAGAGGCATACTAGGGACACTCTGTTTTGTCTATGTATTCACACATGGATTATGTTTCTGGTTAATACAATTCTAGCATGAATAATAAACATTTGCCATGATATAAGGAAATATAAATAACAACTTTATTATTGCCTCTAGGGCATATTTCCTTTAGTCTCCCACTTGCACTAGAGTCAATAATCTAGTTCACATCGCCATGTGATTTAACACCAATAGTTCACATCACCATGTGATTAGTTCACATCGCCATGTGACTAATACCCAAAGGGTTTTACTAGAGTCAATAATCTAGTTCACATCACTATGTGATTAACACCCAAAGAGTACTAAGGTGTGATCATGTTTTGCTTGTGAGAGAAGCTTAGTCATATTCAGAGCCATATGTATTTTGCAAATTTTCTATGTCTACAATGCTCTGCATGCAGCTACTCTAACTAATTGCTCCCACTTTCAATATGTATCTAGATTGAGACTCGGGGTCATCCGGATCGGTGTAAAAGCTTGCATCGGCGTAACTCTTTACGATGAACTCTTTATCACCTCCATAACTGAGAAATATCTCCTTAGTCTTCTAAGGATAATTTTGACCACTGTCAAGTGATCCACTCCTGGATTAATATCGTACCCCTTGCCAAACTCATGGCAAGGTACACAAAAAAGGTATGGTACACAACATAGCATACTTTATAGAAACTATGGCTGAGGCATAGGGAATGACTTTCATTCTCTTTCTATTTTCTGTCGTGGTCGTGTTTTGAGTCTTAATCAACTTTACACCTTGCAATACAGGCAAGAAGTCCTTCTTTGACTGTTCCATTTTGAACTACTTCAAAATCTTGTCAAGGTATGTATTCATTGAAAAAAACTTATCAAGCGTCTTGATCTATCTCTATAGGTCTTGATGCTTAATATGTAAGCAGTTTCACTAATGTATTTCTTTGAAAAAATTCCTTTCAAACACTCCTTTATGCTTTCCAAAAAATTCTACATTATTTCCGATCAACAATATGTCATTCACATATACGTATCAGAAAGGCTGTAGTGCTCCCACTCACTTTCTTGTAAATACAGGCTTCACCACAAGTCTGTGTAAAACCATATGCTTTGATCACACTATCAAAGCGTATATTCCAACTCCGAGAGGCTTGCACTAGTCCATAAATGGATCGCTGGAGCTTGTACACTTTGTTAGCACCTTTAGGATCGACAAAACCATCTGGTTGCATCATATGCAACTCTTCTTTGAGATATCCATTAAGGAATGCAGTTTGACATCCATTTGCCAAATTTCATAAAATGCGGCAATTACTAACATGATTCGGATAGACTCTAAGCATCGATACGAGTGAGAAAATCCCATCGTAGTCAACACCTTAAACTTGTCGAAAACCTTTTGCGACAATTCGAGCTTTGTAGATAGTAACACTACTATCAGCGTCCGTCTTCCTCTTGAAGATCCATTTATTCTGAATGGCTCACCGATCATCGGGCAAGTCAATCAAAGTCCATACTTTGTTCTCATACATGGATCACATCTCAGATTTCATGGCCTCAAACCATTTCGTGGAATCTGGGCTCATCATCGCTTCCTCATAGTTCGTAGGTTCGTCATGGTCTAGTAACATGATTCCCATAATAGGATTACCGTACCGCTCTGGTGCGGAACATATTTTGTTTGACCTACGAGGTTCGGTAGTAACTTGATCTGAAGTTTCATGATCATCATCATTAACTTCCTCACTAATTGGTGTAGGCATCACTAGAATTGATTTCTGTGATGAACTACTTTCCAATTCAGGAGCAGGTACAATTACCTCATCAACTTCTACTTTCCTCCCACTCACTTCTTTCGAGAGAAACTCCTTCTATAGAAAGGATACATTCTTAGCAACGAATATCTTGCCTTCGGATATGTGATAGAAGGTGTACCCAACAATTTCCTTTGGGTATCCTATGAAGACGCATTTCTCCGATTTGGGTTCGAGCTTATCAGGTTGAAGCTTTTTCACATAAGCATCGCAGCCCCAAACTTTAAGAAACGACAGCTTAGGTTTCTTGCCAAACCACAGTTCATATTGTGTCGTCTCAACGGATTTAGACGGTGCCCTATTTAACGTGAATGCAGTTGTCTCTAATGCATAACCCCAAAACGATAGTGATAAATCGGTAAGAGACATCATAGATCGCACCATATCTAATAAAGTACGGTTATGAAGTTCGGACACGCCATTACACTGTGGTGTTCCAGGTGGCGTGAGTTGTGAAACTATTCCACATCATTTCAAATGAAGACCAAACTCGTAACTAAAATATTCGTCTCCGCGATTAGATCATAGAAACTTATTTTTCTTGTTACGATGATTTTCTACTTCACTCTGAAATTCTTCGAACTTTTCAAATGTTTCAGACTTATGTTTCATCAAGTAGATATACCCATATCTACTCAAATCATCTGTGAAGGTCAGAAAATAATGATACCCGCCGCGAGCCTCAACACTCATCGGATCGCATACATCAGTATGTATTATTTCCAATAAGTCAGTTTCTCACTCCATTGTTCCAGAGAACAGAGTCTTAGTCATCTTGCCCATGAGGCATGGTTCGCAAGCATCAAGTGATTCATAATCAAGTGATTCCAAAAGCCCATCAGCATGGAGTTTCTTCATGCGCTTTACACCAATATGATCTAAACGGCAGTGCCACAAATATGTTGCACTATCATTATGAACTTTGCATCTTTTGGCATCAATATTATGAATATGTGTATCACTACAATCGAGATTCAATAAACCATTCACCTTGGGTGTATGACCACATCTGGTTTTATTCATGTAAACAGAATAACAATTATTCTTTGACTTAAATAAATAACCGTATTGCAATAAACATGATCCAATCATATTATGCTCAACACAAACACCAAATAACATTTATTTTAGGTTCAACACTAATCCCAAAGGTAAAAGGGAGTGTGCGATGGTGATCTTATCAACCTTGGAATCACTTCCAACACACATCGTCACCTTGCCCTCAACTAGTCTTTGTTCATTTTGTAACTCATGTTTCGAATTACTAATCATAGCAACTGAACCAGTATCAAATACCCAGGGGCTATTGTGGACACTAGTAAAACACATCAATAACATGTATATCATATATACTTTTGTTCACTTTGACATCCTTCTTATCCGCCAAGTATTTGGGGCAGTTCCGCTTCCAGTGACCTTTCCTTTGCAGTAGAAACACTTAGTTTCAGGCTTGGGTCTAGTTTTGGGTTTCTTCATGGGAGTGGCAACTTGCTTGCCATTCTTCTTGAAGTTCCCTTTCTTTCCCTTGCCCTTTTACTTGAAACTAGTGGTCTTGTCAATCATCAACATTTGATGCTTTTCTTGATTTCTACCTTCGTCGATTTCGGCACCACGAAGAGCTCGGGAATCGTTTTCGTCATCCCTTGCATATCATAGTTCATCACAAGGTTCCAATAACTTGGTGATAGTGACTAGAGAACTCTGTCAATCACTATTTTATCTGGAAGATTAACTCCCACTTGATTAAAGCAATTGTAGTACTCAGACAATCTGAGCACATGCTCATTGGTTGAGCTATTCTCCTCCATCTTGTAGGCAAAGTATTTGTCAAAGGTCTCATACTTTTCGACGTGGGCATGAGTCTGAAATACTTATTTCAACTCTTGGAACATCTCATATGCTCCGTGGCATTTCAAAAACATCTTTGAAGCCCCGATTCTAAGCCATAAAGCATGGTGCACTAAACTATCAAGTAGTCATCATATCGAGCTTGTCAAACGTTCATAACGTCTGCATTCGCTCCTACAATCGGTCTGTCACCTAGCGGTGCATCAAGGACATAATTCTTCTCTGCAGCAATGAGGATAATCCTCAGATCACGGATCCAATCCGCATCATTTCTACTAACATATTTCAACTTAGTTTTCTCTAAGAACATATCAAAAATAAAACAGGGGAGCTAAACGCGAGCTATTGATCTACAACATAGATATGCTAATACTACCAGGACTAAGTTCATGATAAATTGAAGTTCAATTAATCATATTACTTAAGAACTCCCACTTAGATAGACATCCCTCTAATCATCTAAGTGATCACGTGATCCATATCAACTAAACCATGTCCGATCATCACGTGAGATGGAGTAGTTTTCAATGGTGAACATCACTATGTTGATCATATCTTCTATATGATTCACACTCGACCTTTCGGTCTCCAGTGTTCCGAGGCCATATCTACATATGCTAGGCTCGTCGTGTTTAACCCGAGTATTCTGCGTGTGCAAAAACTGGCTTGCGCCCGTTGTATGCGAACGTAGGGCTTATCACACCCGATCATCACGTGGTGTCTCAGCATGAAGAACTGTCGCAACGGTGCATACTCAGGGAGAACACTTGTACCTTGAAATTTAGTGAGAGATCATCTTATAATGCTACTGTCGAACTAAGCAAAATAAGATGCATAAAGGATAAACATCACATGCAATCAATATAAGTGATATGATATGGCAATCATCATCTTGTGCCTTTGATCTCCATCTCCAAATCACCATCGTCATTGGCGCAACACCTTGATCTCCATCGTAGCATCATTGTCGTCTTGCCAACTATTGCTTCTACGACTATCGCTACCGCTTACTGATAAAGTAAAGAAATTACATGGCGATTGCATTTCATACAATAAAGCGACAACCATATGGCTTCTGCCAGTTGCCGATAACTCTGTTACAAAACATGATCATCTCATACAACAAAATTTAGCATCATGTCTTGACCATATCACATCACAACATGCCCTGCAAAAACAAGTTAGACGTCCTCTACTTTGTCGTTGCAAGTTTTACGTGGCTGCTACGGGCTGAGCAAGAACCGTTCTTACCTATGCATCAAAACCACAACGATATTTCATCAAGTATGTGTTGTTTTAACCTTCAACAAGGATCGGGCGTAGCCACACTCGATTCAACTAAATTTGGAGAAACTGACACTCGCCAGCCACCTGTGTGTGAAGCACATCGGTAGAACCAGTCTCGCGTAAGTGTACGCGTAATGTCGGTTCGGGCCTCTTCGTCCAACAATACCGCCGAATCAAAGTATGACATGCTAGTAAGCAGTATGACTAGTATCGCCCACAACTCACTTGTGTTCTACTTGTGCATATAACATCTACGCATAAACCTGGCTCAGATGCCACTGTTGGGGAACATAGTAATTTCAAAATTTTCCTACGCACACGCAAGATCGTGGTGATGCATAGAAACGAGAGGGGAGAGTGTTGTCCACGTACCCTCGTAGACCGTAAGCGAAAGCGTTATGACAACGCGGTTGATGTAGTCGTACGTCTTCACGATCCGACCGATCCAAGTACCGAACACACGACACCTCCGAGTTCAGCACACGTTCAGCTCGGTGACATCCCACGAACTCACGATCCAGCAGAGCTTCAAGGGATAGTTTTGTCAGCACGACGGCGTGATGACGGTGACGACGAAGCTACCAGCGCAGGGCTTCGCCTAAGCACCGCTATGATATGACCGAGGTGGATGATGGTGGAGGGGGCACCACACACGGCTAAAAGATCAATGATCAAATTGTGTGTCTATAGGGTGCCCCTGGCCACGTATATAAAGGATGGAGGGCGGAGGAGGCCAACCCTCATAAGGCACGCCCAAAGTGTGGAGTCCTACTAGGACTCCCTAGTCCTAGTAGGATTCCACCTCCCACATGGAATAGGAAAAAGGGAAGGGAGAAGGAGAAGGAAGGAAGGGGGCGCCCCCTTTCCCTAGTCCAATTCAGACCAGTCCATGGGGAAGGGGCGCGGTTACCCTTGAGGCCTTCCTCTCCTTTCCCGTATGGCCCATTAAGGCCCAATATGAATTCCCGTAACTCTCCGGTACTCCAAAAAATACCCGAATCACTCGGAACCTTTCCGATGTCCGAATATAGCCTTCCAATATATCGATCTTTACGTCTCGACCATTTCAAGACTCCTTGTCATGTCTCCGATCTCATCCGGGACTCTGAACAAACTTCGGTCATAAAATCACATAACTGATAATACAAATCGTCATCGAACGTGAAGCGTGTGGACCCTACGGGTTCGAGAACTATGTATACATGACCGAGACTCATCTCTGGTCAATAACCAATAGCGGAACCTGGATGCTCATATTGGCTCCTACATATTCTAAGAAGATCTTTATCGGTCAAACCGATAACAACATATGTTGTTCCCTTTGTCACGGTATGTTACTTGCCCGAGATTCGATCGCCGGTATCACAATACCTAGTTCAATCTCGTTACCAGCAAGTCTCTTTACTTGTTTTGTAATGCATCATCACACAACTAACTCATTAGTCACATTGCTTGCAAGGCTTATAGTGATGTGTGATGGAGTCATGTACCTACGGTAGGGTCACAAACCTGATCTAAGTACCCTGCCCAAGGACACCCTTAGAAGAGATCACCTTCCAGTCGACCTACGAGGGACTCACTCGACTGACTTGAAGGACTCGACCACGAAGACTCACTCAACCACCAGAAGGTCAAGAGGCACTCTGCACTGCAACGGCCTGTAATTAAGTAGACTTTATGATAGTAAAGACACTTTATGTGGGGCGTTACCAGTAACACCCTGGACTTAATGTACCTTAAACCCTTCATTACGTGGGTTGGCTGGGGTCCTGGCGCACTCTATATAAGCCAACCCCCTCCACAAGCAGAAAGGTTCGGCACCTTGTAATCCATATACACATAATCCACTCGACCGCCTCCGGGCTCCGAGACGTAGGGCTTTTACTTCCTCCGAGAAGGGCCTGAACTCGTACATCTCTTGTGCTTACAACCTCTCCATAGCTAGGACCTTGCCTCTCCATACCTACCCCCCACTCTACTGTCAGACTTAGATCCACGACAGTTGGCGCCCACCGTGGGGTAGGTGTTTTAGCGATTTTGTGGAGAAGTTGCGATTCTTCCGAGTACTTTCATCATGGTAGCTGCTGGGGTTTTGGTCGAGGGTCGAGAGATTCGTCTCGGTGCTCTCACCTTCGTCGCCGACGACTCCGCCTGGCTCCAGGAGGCTCCACTCGACGTCGATGCGCTCCCCGTCCGCGGTGCGATGCATTTTCGCGCATGTGTCCGCGGCGTTCTGCTGCGGCAACCGTCGACCCCATATCGGTCGACTCCCCTATCGACCACCCTCCCGGTCTCCCGCCAGCGCAAGCGCTCGGGTCGGTCGAGGCTTCAGCGGTGGGTGAGACACGCGGTGGCTCGCCAGACGGCCACCACCCAAGTTGCGGCAATCGAGCCCGACGAATCTCTCTATGGCATGTTCGATCTGTCGTCTGGCTCCGTAGAGACTGCATCCGAATGCGATAGCAGTGATCCAGCGGCGGAAATCCTGATGGTCGACGGGCCTCGCAGCCCCCCTGGCTTCGCCCGCGATGGTGGGGCAGGCGACGGAGGCAACCCCGCACGAGACCACGAAGAGTACCAGCCCGAGCCACTCGACTCTCTGCAAAGAGAGGAACTTCGCCGTAGGAACATGGATGCCCTGCATACTCCCATCGCAGGAGAAACCCCCGAGGCTCGCGCCTTGGAGGAGGCACGTTTGGCCAATTTGGCCGAACGCGCTCGCCTGGAGAATCTTCAGCGAGCACTCGACGAGCGCGCGCGGCAAAGAGTTCCCGACGCCAATCGACGTCAACTCTTCCCGCCGACTCAGGTATATCGAACCCCAATCCAGAATTTAGCAGCTGCGACCCGTATAGCAGAGTCCATCCAGCCCTCTCAGTTGGAAGCTGGCAGAGGCTTGATGCAGATCAGGGATCTGCTCCGGGCAGCAGGAGATCAGAATTCAGCCGTGTCGCAGTCGCGCAACAGAATTCACAGTCGATCCGTCGCTGCGAATACGGTTCAGTCGGCTCACAGTCCCAGATCGCCTCCGCGGCGTGAAGGGCGCGAGAATCGGCGAGACCAATATGGAGACCGACACGACCGAGATGATAGGCGTCGAGTGCCCACTTCCCCTCCGAGGGGTGGGTCTTACGCTCCTCGGCAGCAAGATGACAGACGTCAGCTTAGTGCGGGGCGAAGAGTTCCAGTCGACCCAGAGAACCAGGCTTCGACGCGCGATCCATTATCGTGCAAGGCTTGGTCGACCGGAACAGAGCCCATCGAGGTGGACTCGACAGAGATGCGCCCATGAGCAGTCGAGTGCACGTTTCTGGTCCAGAATGTTTCAGCAGAGCTATCAGAGCCGCAGTGATTCCTCCCAATTTCAGGTTGGCAACAGGAGTCAGCAAGTTCACCGGTGAGTCTAAGCATGAAACTTGGCTTGAGGACTACCGAGTGGCAGTTCAGATTGGTGGTGGGAATGACGAGGTGGCCATGAAGCATTTGCCCCTCATGTTGGAAGGTTCTGCCAGAGCGTGGTTGAATCAGTTACCTCCTAGCAGTATTTACACTTGGGAAGATCTGTCCCGAGTGTTTGTCAGAACGTTTGAAGGAACTTGCAAGCGACCGGCTGGATTGATGGAGCTGCAAGTCTGCGTGTAGAAGACCAATGAGACCCTCAGGGAGTATATTCAGAGATGGATCACTTTGCACCATACTGTGGAGAATGTGTCTGATCATCAGGCAGTCTGCGCCTTCAAGGATGGTGTCAAGAACAGAGAATTGAGTTTGAAATTTGGTCGAACCGGTGACATGACCTTGAGTCGGATGATGGAAATTGCTACCAAGTACGCCAACAGTGAAGAAGAAGATCGACTCCGAAGCGGCAAGCACAAGCCGAGCCAGTCGGAGAAGGGAAACACCAGTCGGAAACAGAAGCGGAAGGCTGAACCGGCAGCTCCTGGAGAGGCTCTGGCCGTGACTCATGGAAAGTTTAAAGGGAAACCAAAAGGATCCTGGAACCCTAAGAAGGTAAAGGATAAAGAAGGGAACGCCGTGATGGATATGCCGTGTCATATCCACACGAAGAAAGACGAAGAGGGGAATATCATTTACCCAAAGCATACCACTCGCCAATGTCGACTCCTGATCCAACAGTTTCAAGGAAAACAGTCTAAAGACAAGGAAAAGGAGTCGGACAAGGCCGAAGACAAGGAGGACAGTGAGGAAGGATATCCGCATGTCAACTCCACTCTGATGATCTTTGCAGATGTGGAAAGCAAGAGTCGATTGAAAGTCATTAACCGTGAGGTGAACATGGTTACCCCAGCAAAAGCAAATTATCTGAGATGGTCCCAAACACCCATCACATTCGACCAATCTGATCACCCGACTCATATTGCCACCCCTGGGAGGCAAGCTCTGGTGGTCGATCCAGTTGTCGAAGGCACTCGACTGACAAAAGTGCTGATGGACGGTGGTAGCGGGCTGAATTTGTTGTATGCAGACACACTGAAAGGAATGGGCATTCCGATGTCCCGACTGAGCACCAGTAACATGAGCTTTCATGGAGTTATACCAGGGAAGAAAGCCGAGTCACTCGGCCAAATAGCTCTAGACGTGGTGTTTGGTGATTCGAAACATTTTCGCAAAGAGAAGTTGACGTTTGAGGTCGTGGATTTTCAGAGTGCATATCATGCCATTTTGGGGAGACCAGCTTATGCACGGTTCATGGCTCGACCATGTTACGTGTACCTCAAATTGAAGATGCCCGGCCCCAAAGGAGTGATCACTGTCACCGGTGATCAGAAAAAGGCAGAAGAGTGCTTTCAGAAGGGCTCAAAGATTGCTGATTCCCAGGTGACAGCGGTCGAGTTTGAAGAATACAAGCAAAACGCAGATCCGAGTGATTTGCTGCGATCCAAGAAACCCGCCACAGAATCTGCATTTCAGTCGTCCGGTGAGACGAAGCCTGTTCACATTCACCCGACCGACCCCGATGCAGCCCCGACCCACATCTCCACAACACTCGACCCGAAATAGGAAGAAGCGCTCATCCAGTTCCTCCGTGAGAACTGGGACATTTTTGCATGGAAGCCCGCTGACATGCCAGGTGTTCCCAGGGGACTGGCTGAGCATCGCCTAAGAGTCGACTCATCAGCAAAACCAGTCAAAGAGCATCTTCGGCGGTCCGCCGTCCAGAAGAGAAAAGCCATTGGTGAGGAAGTGGCTCGACTGTTGGCGGCAGGATTTATTCAAGAGATATACCACTCCGAGTGGCTCGCTAATGTCGTCATGGTTCCCAAGAAGGACAAATCGCTCCGAATGTGCATTGATTTCAAGCACATCAACCGGGCCTGCCCGAAAGATCATTTTCCTCTCCCTCGCATAGATCAAATTGTTGACTCGACCGCGGGATGTGAGAGATTGTCTTTTCTAGACGCCTACTCCGGGTACCACCAGATCCGTCTGTACGGACCTGACGAGGTAAAAACAGCTTTCATCACTCCATTCGGGTGCTTCTGCTATATCACCATGCCATTCGGCCTCAAGAATGCCGGAGCCACATTTATGCGAATGATTCAGAAGTGTCTACTCACTCAAATCAGTTGGAATGTGGAAGCGTATATGGATGATATCGTCGTCAAGTCACGAAAAGGTTCCGACCTGCTCGCTGACCTCGCCGAAACATTTGCCAACCTCAGAAGGTATGATATCAAGCTCAATCCATCAAAGTGCACATTCGGAGTTCCTGGTGGCAAGTTACTCAGTTTTCTCGTTTCCGAGCGAGGGATCAACGCTAATCCAGAAAAGATCGGCACTATTCTCCGAATGAAACGCCCTGTGCGAGTGCACGATGTCCAGAAGCTTACTGGATGCTTGGCCGCATTAAGTCGATTCATCTCACGACTCGGCGAAAAGGCATTGCCTCTTTACCGACTGATGAAGAAGGCAGACAAGTTCGAGTGGACTCCAGAAGCTGATGCAGCGTTTGCCGAGCTAAAAGCTCTGCTCTCCACCCAGCCGGTGCTTGCTGCTCCAATCAGCAAAGAGCCTCTGTTGCTTTATATCGCAGCCACAGGACAAGTCGTCAGTACAGTGCTTACGGTCGAGCGGGAAGAAGAAGGAAAAGCTTTCAAAGTTCAGCGCCCAGTGTATTATTTGTCTGAAGTCTTGACTCCATCCAAGCAGAGATATCCTCATTATCAGAAGCTTGTGTATGGAATATACATGACCACAAAGAAGGTTGCTCATTATTTCTCTGATCATTCCATCACAGTCGTCAGCGACGCTCCACTATCAGAGATTCTGCACAACAGAGATGCAACTGGTCGAGTGGCGAAATGGGCGATTGAACTTCTTCCCCTTGATATCAAGTTTGAAGCAAAGAAAGCCATTAAGTCCTAGGCAATAGCAGATTTCCTCGCCGAGTGGATTGAATAGAAACAGCCAACTGAAGTTCACTCGGAGCATTGGACCATGTTTTTTGATGGCTCTAAGATGTTGAATGGTTCCGGTGCTGGGGTTGTCCTGGTTTCCCCCAGAGGAGATAAGCTCAGATATGTGCTCCAGATTCACTTTGATTCCTCCAACAATGAGGCAGAGTACGAGGCCCTCTTATACGGATTGCGCATGGCCATTTCACTCGGCGTCCGTCGCCTGATGGTCTATGGCGATTCAGATTTAGTGGTCAACCAAGTGATGAAGGAGTGGGACGTGAGAAGCCCAGCCATGACTGGATACTGCAGTGCAGTGAGGAAGCTGGAAAAGAAGTTCGAGGGGTTGGAGCTCCATCATATACCCTGACTGAAAAATCAAGCAGCTGATGATCTAGCAAAGATAGGTTCCAAGAGAGGGGCCATTCCGAGTGGTGTGTTCTTGGAGCATATACGCACTCCGTCAGTCAAAGAAGACCCTTTCACCGAAGAAGCTCCACAGCCCAAGAGTGCCACAGATCCAACTGAGGTTGAAGTCCCAGCAGTAGTCGACTTGGTCATGGAGGTCTTGGTGGTCATTCCCGACTGGACAGTTCCGTATATCGCGTATATCCTGAGAAAAGAGCTCCCGGAGGATGAGGAAGAGGCTCGACAGATCGTCCGTCGATCTAAAGCCTTTACCGTAATCAAAGGACAGCTATATAGAGAAAGCGCGACTGGAGTTGGTCAGAAGTGCATAACACCAGAAGAAGGTCGAATCATCCTTAATGATATCCACTTGGGAACCTGTGGTCATCATGCGTCCTCTCGGACCATCGTGGCCAAAGCATACCGAGCCGGATTTTACTGGCCAAAGGCGAATGAGATGGCAAAGGAAATAGTGGATAAGTGTGAGGGATGTCAGTTCTACTCGAATATGTTGCACAAGCCTGCATCAGCTCTGAAGACCATTCCACTCGTCTGGCCTTTCGCAGTATGGGGGTTGGACATGGTCGGTCCTTTGAGAACAGGGCGAAGTGGCTTCACGCATGTACTGGTGGCAGTCGACAAGTTCACCAAGTGGATTGAGTCTAAACCAATCAAGAACCTTGACGCCGGTGCTGCTGTTAGCTTCATCAGGGAACTGATATTCAGATATGGAGTCCCGCACAGCATCATTACGGATAATGGGTCGAACTTTGACTCGGAAGAATTTAGGGATTTCTGCAACTCTCAAGGCACACGAGTCGACTACGCTTCGGTCGCCCATCCGCAGACGAATGGACAAGCAGAGCGAGCCAATGGCCTGATTCTCAAGGGATTGAAACCCCGACTGATGCGCGATCTCAAGCATGCAGCTGGAGCTTGGGTCGACGAACTTCCCTCGGTGCTTTGGGGACTGCGGACCACACCTAATCGGCCGACCGGAAGAACTCCATTCTTCTTGGTCTACGGAGCTGAAGCAGTCTTGCCGAGTGATCTTCTCCACAATGCTCCTCGAGTTGAGATCTACAACGAAGCAGAAGCTGAACAAGCGCGGCAGGACGCAGTCGACCTTTTAGAGGAAGAAAGGGAGATGGCTCTGATCCGATCGACCATCTACCAACAAGATTTGCGTCGTTTCCACGCCAGAAATGTGAGGGGTCGAGCCTTCCAGGAAGGAGATTTAGTTCTCCGAGTGGATCAGAAGAAACCACACAAGCTTGCTCCTTCTTGGGAAGGACCCTTCATCATCACCAAAGTTCTCCACAACGGGGCGTGCCGTCTTTACAACGTCGAACATAATATCGACGAGCCCCGAGCTTGGAACGCGGAACTACTCCGCCCATTCTACACTTAAGTTTATCACTCGGATGAGTTGCAATATAGTACTCCTGTAGTTCATGGATTTCAAAATAATAGTGTCATAGTTCCTCCATAATTTTTGTCACTTTTTATTTTTGTCCAATAAAATTTTCCCCTCAGTGGGTGACTTAGCCGCGAATCTGTTTCGCCTAAGTTTGTAAAAATCCTTACCGAGTGGTGAGCCAGACTCCCACTCGGAGGCTTAGCTGCGAATCCGTTTCGCCTAACATTAAATAAAATCCTACCGAGTGGTAAGCCAGACTTCCACTCGGGGGCTTAGCTGCAGTCCAAGTACTCGCCTAAGTTATAAAAATCCTACCGAGTGGTAAGCCAGACTTCCACTTGGAGGCTTAGCTGCAGTCCAAGGACTCGCCTAAGTTACCAAAATCCTACCGAGTGGTAAGGCAGACTTCCACTCGGAGGCTTAGCTGCAGTCCAAGTACTCGCCTAAGATATAAAAATCCTACCGAGTGAAGAGCAAACCTCTCACTCGGAGGCTTAGCTGCAGCCCAGTGCTCGCCTAAGATATAAAAAATCCTACCGAGTGGTAAGCCAGACT